>NW_025534420.1:0-2500 GCF_020615455.1 Coregonus clupeaformis | reverse complement strand
GAGACCTCTGTGGGCTATACTCGGCCTTGTCTCAGGATTGTAAGTTGGTGGTTGAGGATATCCCTCTAGTGGTGCGGGGGCTGTGCTGGCAGAGTGGGTGGGGTTATATCCTTCCTGTTTGGCCCTGTCCGGGGGTTTCTTCGGATGGGGCCACAGTGTCTCCGGACCGCTCCTGTCTCAGCCTCCAGTATTTATGCTGCAGTAGTTTATGTGTCGGGGGCTGGGGTTAGTTGGTTATACCTGGAGTACTTCTCCTGTCTTATCCAGTGTCCTGTGTGAATTTAAGTATGCTCTCTCTAATTCTCTCGTTCTCTCTTTCTCTCTGAGAACCTGAGCCCTAGGACCATACGTCAGACTACCGGGCATGCTGACACCTTGCTGTCCCCAGTCCGCCTGGCCTTGCTGCTATTCCAGTTTCAACTGTTCTGCCTGCGGTTACGAAACCCCTACCTGTCCCAGACCTGCTGTTTTCAACTCTTAATGATCGGCTATGAAAAGCCAACTGAGAGACCTGAGCCCTAGGACCATACGTCGGGACTACCGGCCGTGGTGACTCCTTGCTGTCCCCAGTCCGCCTGGCCTTGCTGCTATTCCAGTTTCAACTGTTCTGCCTGCGGTTATGGAACCCCTACCTGTCCCAGACCTGCTGTTTTCAACTCTTAATGATCGGCTATGAAAAGCCAACTGAGATTTATTCCTGATTATTATTTGACCATGCTTGTCACTTATGAACATGTTTGAACATCTTGGCATGGTTCTGTTATAATCTCCACCCGGCACAGCCAGAAGAGGACTGGCCACCCCTCATAGCCTGGTTCCTCTCTAGGTTTCTTCCTAGGTTTTGGCCTTTCTAGGGAGTTTTTCCTAGCCACCGTGCTTCTACACCTGCATTACTAGCTGTTTGGGGTTTTAGGCTGGGTTTCTGTACAGCACTTCGAGATATTAGCTGATGTACGAAGGGCTATATAAAATAAAATTGATTGATTGATACTACTACTACTACTACTACTACTACTACTATTACTACTACTACTACTACTACTACTACTACTACTACTGCTACTGCTACTAATACTACTACTATTACTACTATTACTACCATTACTACTACTACTACTACTACTACTGCTACTACTACTACTACTACTGCTACTACTGCTACTAATACTAATACTACTACTACTGCCACTACTACTACTGCCACTACTACTACTACTACTACTACTACTACTGCTGCCACTACTACTACTACTACTACTACTACTACTACTACTACTACTACTACTACTACTACTACTACTACTACTACTACTGCTGCCACTACTACTACTACTACTACTACTACTACTACTACTACTACTACTACTACTACTACTACTACTACTACTACTACTACTGCTGCCACTACTACTGCTGCCACTACTACTACTGCTACTACTACTACTACTACTACTACTACTACTGCTGCTGCTACTACTGCTACTAATACTACTACTACTACTACTACTACTACTACTACTACTACTACTACTGCCACTACTACTGCTGCCACTAATGCTGCCTTGTTTTATAGGATTGAGCTGATCTTCATAGCCAATGAGCTGAGCCAGAGGAAACCCTGGCTTTTTCTCAATTCATTTTTCCTCGATTCCTTGCATCCGATTTCCTGGCCTCCTTCTCAAAACTCATAGGAGAAGAAGGTCAGAGGGGAGAGACCTTGGATCTTCTCCTGCAATACAATTGAGAAGGAGGCAAGGAGATAGTATGTGAAGATTCAGGGGAAGACTATTTGCGATAGAGCCCCTGACATGATGATGGGGCTGCCCGCTGCACTGCCTGATCTAAAACTCAGCTGTAATGAGCAACTTTAGTAGCCTTTCCTGATGCCTGAATGTCCACATGTCGAGGCAGAGGGAGATTAGATGTTTCCCCTCTCTCTCTGACCTTATTGACCATACAGCAAGACTCCTCTTTCCCGCTTGGCTGTACTCTTCTTACAATCCTTACCATTTACCATTTCCTTTCTTTCCCCCCATGTTCCTTCCCCTTTCCTTTCCTTACTGCTTCATCATTCTCTTCATCCTTCCCTTCTATTATCTACCTATCCCTCCTTCCCTTCTATTATCTACCTATCCCTCCTTCCCTTCTGTTATCTACCTATCCCTCCTTCCCTTCTGTTATCTACCTATCCCTCCTTCCCTTCTGTTATCTACCTATCCCTCCCTTCCCTTCTGTTATCTACCTATCCCTCCTTCCCTTCTGTTATCTACCTATCCCTCCTTCCCTTCTGTTATCTACCTATCCCTCCTTCCCTTCTGTTATCTACCTATCCCTCCTTCCCTTCTGTTATCTACCTATCCCTCCTTCCCTTCTGTTATCTACCTATCCCTCCTTCCCTTCTGTTATCTACCTATCCCTCCTTCCCTTCTGTTATCTACCTATCCCTCCTTCCCTTCTGTTATCTACCTATCCCTCCTTCCCTTCTGTTATCTACCTATCC
>NW_025534419.1:0-204469 GCF_020615455.1 Coregonus clupeaformis | reverse complement strand
GGAAGACTCTCCCCCACAGGCTCCTCAGCTCTAAAATACGGTGTATAATGTGTGACAGCCGGACTGAGGAACTACTAGCCATGCACGAGAGGGATGCAACCTAGGTTTCTCTCTCCTTCTGTGTGTCCTAAAATTTATAACACTGAATGAATCAGCAGACTACACCTGTGCAATAGCAGGTGTACTATAAACTCACCGGGATGGAGATTTTGAACAGGCTGGCATTTACTCACTCTTCAGCTGACTATTGACCTTAGTAACAGCAGTCAGTACAATAATAATGTCATTGAAACATATGTAGATACGTCAGGTATTTCTTTGACAGAGATGTAGGGCTTTTCTTTGAGGAAACCTACTAGAAAAATACTAAAACAAGCAAGTATTCCATGATTTCTTAAAAATGTCAAGATAAGCTCTATACTTGGCATGTAGTTTTCTCAGTCATGGGTGGCACACATTGGGGATTTATGGGGAGGGACGTGTATGTGCAAATTATACCGTACAATAACATCCATCCCCCAGGTTTATCTTGTGACAGTGTAGGAAGGAACACGGGGACCCAGTCTAGAGAGTCTTATTATGATCTCTCACTGGCTGTCTTAGGATACACATATCCTTCTACCTCAGGCAATCAAGAACATGTTTGTTCATAGCTTTGACTAGAGAAAACCAAAGGCAACAGTATAGAATGGAGACTGTTTATTATTGATGTTTCAGCTGCAGGCACTTTTCAAGACTCAATGGACAATGCACTGTTATACCATACAGGGAAAATGCACTCATTCATGACTTACAGCAGAGCACATATTTTTTTGTATACTTTCAGAATAACTTATTGTTTAACAAATACTTCTTTGTTCAGACCCTAGTCTGTTTTTATAGACCTGTGTCCTGCCACATTTCCACTTCTTCTGAAACACATATAGTTAATGTATGTTTTTCAGGATCCTCCACTATCCCCTCAGGTGTTTTTAAATGATCTCATCCTCCATCAGTTACATTTTACATTTACATTTTAGTCATTTGTAGCAGCTCTTATCCAGAACACTTGGAACAATTAGGGTTAAGTGCCTTGCTCAAGGCACATCGACAGATTTTTCACCTAGTCGCTCGGGATTAAACCAGTACTTCTCGGTTCACCTGGCTCTTAAGCTCTAAACTACCTGCTCCACCCCACAGTTACACTGTGTTGCTTCCTTCAAACCAGCACAGGCCTGATCCATATTCCCCCATGTATTATAACACACAGATACGTTTGTATGTTCAACCATAATCCACAGCATAGCACTACAACAGGTTAATCATAGGTTTTGGAGAGGAGAGGAGAGCACTGC
Source organism: Coregonus clupeaformis (assembly GCF_020615455.1). Taxonomy (NCBI): domain Eukaryota; kingdom Metazoa; phylum Chordata; class Actinopteri; order Salmoniformes; family Salmonidae; genus Coregonus; species Coregonus clupeaformis. The sequence continues at coordinate 203,135 of NW_025534419.1, read as the reverse complement.
ATTGCTACCTTCAACACACATAATTCTCCGACAACCCACACTGTTACACTTCTACCTGACAAACCTCTGTGCCTCCTCCACATGAAGAGGAGTTTTCCCTCAGTGTTCCTCTCACCTATTGAAACACTGTCAAACTCCGGTCCTGATAACTCCTGCTGTGTATGCACTTTAAAGTATGCGGTACTCGTGCATAGCCATGTGATTAATTACTGTTGTTTTATCTGTTGTGTAGCTTTATCCCAGTATAGAGAGGCTACTAATTCAGGATGGGGCCAGGGGAGTTGGCGAGTGCAGATGGAAGGTACCCCCCCACCCCCCACCAGCCCCCCTCCTCAGAATACCTCACCTCCGCTTGCTCCTTTACCGCCCTTCTTTCACAGCACTCTCCTTTTTGTTGATTTTTAATGTTTCTGAGAACTCAGTTCTGCACAGGTGAGAACTCTCAAGCACTTTTCCTTCTACCTTCCTCCCTCTCTCCTCCTCCTCCTCCTCCCTCCTCTACTTCACCTCCTCTTTTTGGCAGCTAGCTACTCAACAACAAGCCAATCTGTTTACAATCCCTACGTCTCTACATCACACACACCCATTCTACCTACCGCCTGTGTTGCTCAATGTGTCCTCTTCCCCTCCACTCTAATACTTATCAATCATGTCTTCGTTGTGCATCACTTCTGCTTTCACTGTGGGTCTGAATCTTTGATTTGTGTTGGTTTGTTTGATTGATTGATTGTTTTGCGGGTTAGCCTTGCTGTTTTGCCATAAAAGCTGTCACTTTACTGTACTCCTACATTAGAGTTTGTTTTCTTATACACAAAGCATTGTCTTTTTCTGAATAGATTTATACAAACAAACCCAATACATAAGTATTTTTTCTATTTTCTTTCATGTTACTTTCCTTCACTGGCCCAGTACATATGCTGTTACCTTTTATCAATACACCTTTCTCTCCAACCACTGTACTCACTTCCTATTTCTTTGGGGGTTGTCTTGTGCCTCAAGCCTGCTTCTGATTGGCCTCTCATCCTTTTGCGCTTCTGTTGCTCTTTTGTTCCATCCTTTTCCTTCCTCTCTTCTTTCTCTTCACTCTATTTCTCCCTCTCTTTCAGGTGAAATTTTGCAGTCCCTGGAGGACCTTTCTCCAAAGTTCCACTCCCAGAGAAATGTGGGGGTGGAGTCCATTTGACACAGATGCCGTTGGCATGTAAAGGAACTCGGAATGTGTAACTACCTCCTCAAGTGTATTTTCTTTAAAGCTACACCCATTTCTGTTTCCGGTTTTTACATCTGTATCTCTTTATGGATTAAACCTGTATCGTTTCGCTATAACTAACCTGATCTATTCCGTTCTCCTCTCTTTTATGCCTGGTCTGTCCTTCCGACCAGCGTCCCTGCACGCGAGCCTCTTTCACCCCTTCATCATCACCCGGGAGGGACGGCTCGCGGCCGTATGGCTACCCCTCACTTCTACGGTACCACAAGCGATCTGCAGCCCATCATCCACATGCACCACTGCCCACATATATCCTCACACCCCCACCACCCGTGCCCAGAGGAGCAGCCCACCTCCCATCCCCCACCCTCTCATCCCCCCCCCCCCAACCCTCCTCCCCCCCCTCCATCTCCTAGCGCTTCGCTCCTCCATCCCCACCTACGTGTCCAAGTGCATCTGCCTCATACCACCCTGGCCTTCCCCAGGCCTGCAGGAAGGTGCTCCAGCAGCTCCACCAGGCCGTCTCCTCCCCCCCCCGCCCCTCCCCTGGAGATACTCTCACAACATCTTCGGGTGCCCCTGCCTCCCGCTGGCGCTCCCTGAAGTTCTCGGGGTGTACGGGCCAGTGGTGTGCTGCAGGAGCCCCACAAACGCCAAGCTGCCTCTCTTTGACTTCCTATCAGCCAGGTGTTTTGAGCTGCTGGGGGTGGAGAATTCCTCTTTTCTTCGCCCTGCTAATCCAGATCCTACATTACTCCTGTCCTTTTCGATCTTTCTCTCTGATCTGCTGAACTTTCTGTGGTTTTCTGTCTATTGTCCCCAAGCATCCTTTTAGAAAGGATTAGTGATTTGTTATTTCAACAGAAATACTGAAATTAGAACTGAAATAAGTTTTTCATTCTATTTCAATAACTATTATCCACAATTAAATAAATATCTGTGATTCCATTAGCCCAGTGCAGTCAAAACTTGATTTTCCTGTTTTTATATATATTTCCCACTATGAGTTAATTCAGTGAAATTGTGAAATATATGCTTTTAGTTAGACGGCCCTCAAATTATGCATGTTTTGTGGGATAGTTTTGCCTTCCATGGTACATCACCATAGTAAATTTGTTAATAACCAATTTCCAAACCTCTCTGCCAATAACAGTTTTATCCTCCCCCCTCAACCCTCCTAACATCCTAAAAATTCTTGCTTAACTTGCCCTTTACTAATGCTATTTTTTAAATATATATTTTTACCATTTTAATTGAAAACAATCACATAAGGTACTTATTGTACCCAATATTTATGTTGAGATAAACGTCTGCATTACCTTTAAAGAAAGCTGTATGCTTCTCAGCTGTACGTTTCTCCTCATGCTCTTCTCAGCCTACTGTGTGTGTGGTGTGTGTGTGTGGCGGCGTGTGTGTGTGTGTGTATGTGGTGCATGTGTGTGCTGTTTGTGTGTATTTTTTGTGGTGTGTGTGTGTGTGTGGTGTGAGTTGCTGGTAAACGGTTCTGTAGTGCAGCAGCAGCAGTGTGTGTGCTGTGAAGGGCTGTCTCTTTGGCTGTAATCAGTCCCTCTTTGTTTTCCCCCTGCTCATGTTCAACCCCAGGCCCTTAGAAATACCTTAATAAGGACACATTCAGCCTTTTTGGGAGGAATGACAGTATTTAGATATGACACAGGTCATTTGCACATAGAAAAATGAGATCTACAGAATTGATAAACCAGGTCTTCCATATGTGTGTGAAAAGAAACAGCATTCTACATAATCAATCAGCTCCAATCAGGAATTGTTTTGTTCAGGGACCAATGTTGGAGGGGTTTTGAAAAGCAAATCTGCCTTTCAGCATTATACAGAATGCATATTCCTCCTCCTAACACAGGGATTCTACTTTGATCCAGTCAGATTGTTTCGATTGGGAGCCGTTTGATATCCATTCACGGAGACGGAAAAGGCAAATTGTTTATAACTAGGGTGGGTGCAAATGCTGTGGTGTTGCTAGGCCCAACCTCGAGGATGGGGGGCCATCTATGATAAAATGATTTTAACATCCTTTTCTCCAGAAGGCTCATCACTGCAGAATGTGTACCTATTGTTTTCTAAGTGTGAGCCTGTCTTTCCACTGAGCAGGGACAGGGGGTGTCGTTAGTTAAAACTGCATAGGCTGAGCCAAGTATCCCTATACTAAATATGAGCTGCCTGGAGAGGGGCTGATTCTAAAAATAGAGTCATAATTCATACACTCAGATAATAGTGTGTCCAGTGTCTTTCCACATACATACATAACCTCTTAAACGGCATCTCTGCTGTTTTCCCATCTCTCCATTATCAATGGAGGCTTCCATTTCCCCTGCCTGGCCTGCATGGTAGTGGTCCATATATAGAGTCTTATTCTTAAATACTCAAATAGGCTCCGATACCTTATTCGTCTTAGAAAGCTTTGGGGAAGCAGTGTCGCAAAGGGGAGGACAAGTGGAGGACTACACCAACACTGAAGCTCCTTCAGATTTCACTCCAGTTCAAATATCTGATGAATACCCTATTAAATATGTTTTCTCTTAACCAGATTAGCTGTTGGCAAGGCCTGTGTGTGTGCATATCTTGTGCGGTGTGTGGTTTGTGTTTGCCGCATTTGTGTGTGTGTGTGGATGTGTGTGTACTTTTGTGTTTGTTTTGTCCGTGTGCGTGCGTCCCTTTCATTCATGGGTGTGTGTCGGTCTGTTTGTGGTTTTTCTCAGGAGGTGTATCATGCTCTCAAGGGCCTGTTATTTTCACCAGGCAAGTCAGACACTCCTAGCAGACAGGCTAGATTGTCTTCCTGTCTCTAGTCCCTGGCCCGAGTCCTGGGAGAGGTGGCCCGACCAGGGGAGACCTGGCCTGGGAGGGGGCCTGTTCTGAGGGGAGGGGGAGGGGGAAGGGGGCCTGTTCTGGGGGAAGGAGAAGATGGGAGAGGGTCTGTTCTGGGGGGAGAGGAGAGGGGAGGGGGCCTGTTCTGGGGGAGAGCGGGGAAACAGAGCAAATGGACTTTATGTTTATTTTGGCAGTAGAACAGCAAAAGACAGAGCTGTTACTGAATATGGGTTTATTGTGACTGATAGAGAAGGAATTAGATAAACAACTATACTTTAATAATAATAATAATAATATATAATTCATTTATTTTATCGCACTTAAGTCATCTCATATTTTTTTGTGTTGGGTGGTCCTTGGATCACCCCACTACCCTGCTTACACCGTGCTCTACCAGTTGGATACCAAACACTTGACTTGGAGAGGATTTTTAACCCTTACATTAATACAGTGCTACTGTATTCAAACCATTAGCCTTTGTATATAAACATCTTTGTACTCTCCTCTTTTGTTTGTGTACAGATTCCAGGGCTATACTGTGCCATCACTTTGTTCCCTTTCCAGTGGCAGCATGTCTATGTGCCCATCCTGCCTCCTCACTGCTGCACTTCCTGGATCCCCAGTGCCCTACCTGATTCTCCTCCCGGAGGGGTACCCTCAAACTTCCCCTACTATACCTCATGCACCTACGGTTGAAGTCAAAGTTTACATACACCTTAGCCAGATACATTCATCAGTTTTCCCAAATTCCATGACATTTAATCATATAAAATTCCCTGTCTTGAGTTCAATTAATCCCCACTTTATTTTAAAGAATGTGAAATGTCAGAATAATATAAGAGAATTTTTATTTCAGCTTTTATTTCTTTCATCACATTCCAATGGTCAAGTTTACATACACTCAATTAGTATTTGGTAGCATTGCCTTTAAATTGTTTACTTGGGTCAAGTTTTGGTCCTTCCTCACGCTTCCCACAATAAGTTGGAGTGAATTTTGGTCCATTCCTCCTGACAGAGCTGGTGTAACTGTGGTTTGTAGCCTCCTTGCTCCCTTTTTCAGTTCTGCCCATATTTTCTATAGGGTTGAGTCAGCTTTGTGTAGCCAATCCAATACCTTCAGCTTTGTTGTCCTTAAGCCATTTTGCCACCTTTGGAAGTATGTTGGGGTCATTGTCGCATTCGAGAGATTTGCGACCAACTTTAACTTCTGACTGATGTCTTGAGAATGTTGCTTCAATATATCCACATAATTTTTCCTTCCTCATGATGCCATCTATTTTGTGAAGTGCACCGTCCCTCCTGCGGCAAAGCACCCCCACAGCATGATGCTCCCCTCCTTGTTATTTTTCTTACCACCTCCTTTCTCCTCCAAACTAACGATGTCATTATGCCATCAGTTCTGATTTCTGTTTCACTCAGACCAAGACATCTTCTCCAAAAATTACAATCTTTATCCCCCATGTGCTCTATCTTTTTTTATGGTGGTTTTGGACAGTGGCTCTTCCTTGCTGCCCTTTCAGTTTATGTTGATATAGACTTGTTTTCTGTGGATATAGAATATTTATGTCGTTTCTTCCAACATCTTCACAAGTTCCTTTGCTGTTGTTCTCGGATTATTTGCACTTTTTGCACCAAATACCTTCATCTCTAACTCTCCTTCTTCCTTTCTACTGTTTGTACAGATATGGTCACTTCAGTGTGAATTGCTCCCAAGGATAACCAACTTGTGGAGGTCTACATTTTCTGAGGTCTTGGCTGATTTCTTTGAATTTCCTTTCCAAGGCACTCAGTTTGAAGTTAGCCTTAATCATCCACATACTCCTTGATTACAATGATGTCAATTTGCCTATCAAATCTCATCATATTTTTTCCTTTTAAGGCACATCAACTTAGTGTGATTAAACTTCTACCCACTATTTGATACAGTGAATTATAAGTGAAATAATCTGTCTGTAAACAATTGTTGGAAAAAATTACTTGTGTGCATTGTCACCCCTGCTCTACTCTTATATGTTGAGCCAGGGTGTGGAGTTTCTATGTGTTATTTTCTATGTTGTGTTCTGTTCTGTTTTCTATGTTGGCCAGGGTGGTTTCCCTGCAGTATTCTGTTATCTCTGATTGACATTTGACAACCTATTAAGCACTTCTTGTTTTGTGGATCTTATCCTGGTTTATGTTTAACCCTTCTATCTTTGTTTTGTTGTTTTTTCGGTTGTTAAAGTAAGTCAAATAAAAAGAATTACTTATCACGCTGCGCCTTATTCCGCTTCTGTAGCTGATGTACAGTCATGCTCAAAGTAGATATCCTAACCACTTCCAAAACTATAGTTTGTTAACAAAAATGTTGAGTGGTTGAAAACGTTTTAATACTCCTTATTAACTTCCACTTCAACTGTATACTCCGCACATGTATCACACACCGCACCCTACGACTCACACACATACACACACACACACAAATACAAATATATTTTTTGATTAATGCATGAATTATTTCTCGGGGTTTATACTTTTTCATTTCTCTCCCTCTCCTTCCTCCCTATCCTTCTTAGGCATTTTTAATTGACATTCCTCTATACCATTTATTATTCCCTCCCCATCCCTCTTTAAATGCATCCTGTCAAGCGTTAACAGTCATTTCTAAATCAGATTGCTATGCGGGAATGATGTGTGCGCTAAATACTAACAAAGACTTCCCTCTGACACTCCTCCAACCCCATCTCCTTCATCTGCTGTCTCATACACCCATCAAAGTACGGCGTGAATTGCTAATCTGTAGAAATCACGGGCCTTACACTCAGATTACACCATCCCTCGTTCCCTACTCTCCAGGCTTGTTTTTGTCCTTGTTTTGATTAACAGTCGTTTTACCACTAATTTACATATAGTCTTTTTATCAATTTACTTATACCTCTCAAAAAAATTAAAGGAACACTAAAATAACACATCCTAGATCTAATAATAAATAATCTCATTAAATATTTTTTTCTTTACATAGTTGAATGTGCTGACAACAAAATCACACAAAAATTATCAATGAAATCAAATTATCAACCCATGGAGGTCTGGATTTGAGTCACCTCTAAATCAAAGTGGAAAACCACACTACAGGCTGAAAGTCCATTTATTTCCTTACAGTCAAATGGCTCATAGTGTGTGTGCCTCCTGTATGTCTTGGGCATCTCCTGATGAGGTGCATGTCTCCTGAGATCTCCTCCAGACCTACTAAAGCATCCGCCAACTCCCTGGACAGTCTGTGGTGCAACGCTCGTTGGTGGATGGAGCGAGTCATGATGTTGCGTCCAATGTGCTCAATTGAATTCTCTGGGCGGCAGCCAGTCCATAGCATCAATGCCTTCCTCTTGCAGACTCTACCTCCACCACATGAGGTCTAGCATTGTCTTGCTTGAACCCAGGCCACACCAGCATATGGTCTCACAAGGGGGTCTGAGGATCTCATCTCTACCTAATGGCAGTCAGGCTACCTCTGGCGAGCACATCGAGGCCCAAGAAAATGCCACCCCCACACCATGACTACCCACCGCCAAACCGATCATGCTGGAGGATCTGCAGGCACGACTTCTCCCTCTCCTCTCCTCTGTCACATGCTCAGTGTGAACCTGCTTTCCATCTGCTGAAGAGCAAAGGGCGCCAGTGGAATTTGCCAATCTTGGTGTTCTCTGGCAAAATGCCAATCCTGCACAGTGTTGGGCTGTAGCACAACCCCACTTGGTCGGCTCATCCACCCTCATGAGTCTCTTTCTACCGTTTCAGCACACATCTTTGTGGCCTGCTGGAGGTCTTTTGCAGGCTCTGGCAGTGCTCCTCCTGCATCCCTCCTTGCACAAAGGCGGGTAGCAGTCCTCTGCTGGGTTGTTGCCTTCCTACGGCCCCTCCTCCCTCTCTGATTTCTGTCTCCTGTCGCTCGTGCTCTACACTACTGACAGACACACCCAACCTTCTTCCCCACCTCGCATTGATGTGCCATCCTGGATGAGCTGCACTACCTAGCCACTTGTGTGGGTTGATCCGTCTCATGCTACCACTAGAGTGAAAGCTTCCTCCAGCATTCAAAGACCAAAACATCAGCCAGGAAGCATAAACTCAGCAGTGGTCTGTGGTCACCACCTGCAATAACAGTCCTTTATTGGGGGTGTCTTGCTAATTGCCTATAATTTCCACCTGTTGTCTATTCCATTTGCACAACGGCATGTACATTTGTTGTCAATCAGTGTTGCTTCCCTAAGTGGACAGTTTGATTTCACAAGTGTGATTGACTTGGATTTACATTGTGTTGTTTAAGTGTTCCCTTTATTTTTTTGAGCAGTGTATGATTTATGAATTACTTAATATCCCATTGATAAATGCTTAAATGGTTATCATTAAACATTATTCATGCTTAATGAATTTTCTTAAATAAAATGGGTTTGTGTTTACTTCTTAATAATTTGGGGTGAGTTGTCCTTTGTGAGACACCCCTTCATTAACCATGTTGTAGTTTACCCATGCTTTTACAGTTATCAACGTTCTTTCACTACTGTTCACAGCAGGCCCTTAAACATGAGCTGGAGGGTCTGTTTCCCCTTTTCCATCTTGCTCCAATACTTCAAAACCAAATTATAAATTATACCTATCAATCTCAATATTATTATTAATCCATCCTCATATCTCTTAGATGAAGGCAGCACTGATCAACAATGGAGGGCTGATCTTATTCAAAAAAGTAGTTTGTTCCATTCAGAATATCTGTTGATATTATATTACTGTCTTCAGTTAATATCTTGAACTCATCCACATCTTTTCTCACTATGCCTCAATTGGTACTGCTCTGCTTTAAAGCCACCTAGTGGAGCGAAGTGGTAATGGTTCTGCTATAACAGAAAATACTGTCACTCGTTGGTTTCTCTCTGGTGTTCTCCTGTTTCTCCAACAGTTAAGCTAAACAAACCCCTGTCATTCCAGGCCAACTTGTGTTTCGTGGACATTCTATTTTCAACCACTTCTCTTGACTGCCAGGACCTTCCTCAGTTCCCCCATCAGCTAGAGTTCATCCAGGAGATCTCTGAGGTGCCTGTTGGCATTCGCGTGTCTCCAGAGGCACCCCCCTTCCCAGCCAGGGTCCAGGCCAAACACCGGTGCCTACGCTCCACCGACATGAGTCACGACAGGCGCCTTACTTACGCCAGCCTGGCCAGCCTCTCCCTCAACTCCTACCTGCCTGAGGACCCATCAAGGCCCTGTCAAGGACTGGGGTCAGCTGGAGGGTGAGGCGCCACGGTCCTCCGTTTGACTGAACATATTATTCTAGATCCATAGTCTGCATATACACTGAGTTACAAAACATTAAAACACCTGCTCTTTCCATATATTGACTGACCAGGTGAATCCAGGAAAGCTATATCATTGATATCACTTGTTAAAATCCACTTCCATCAGTGTAGATGAAGGGGAGGAGACGGGTTAAAGAAGTTTTTTAAGCCTTGAGACAATTGAGACATGAATGGGCAAACAAAAGATTGAAGTGCCTTTGAGCGGGTATGGTAGTGGTGCCAGGCGCACTCGGTTTGTGTCAAAACTGCAACGCTAGTGGGTTTTTCACGCTCATTTCCGTGTGTATCAAAATGTCCACCACCCAAAACTCCAGCCTTTGCTGACTTACACTCTTTTGAAAATGACTAAGGTCTTTGTAGAGCAAAGTGCTGTGTCTGAAAGCAGTCTATGAGCTCCCATGTGGTTTCACCTCACGGCTGCTGCCTGCCAGCTCCAGGTGTTCTGTGTTCAGCCCTGCTCGAGGAGTCTACCACATTGCCATCACAGAAAATTGGCGCCCTAACCTAATTGCCATCTGGTTTGACCCCAGGGCCTTTAATATATGGTAATGTCTTCCAGCAAAATCATTACAGACCAGTGAATGGATAAATGAGCTTTTAACTACCGAGAGTAGGTCTCTCCAACTCTCCATATCTCTAGGAGCCCACAGTAAGCAGCTTATGGACTAGTAGGGGCTAGCGTTAGCTTTCTTGAAGAGATTGCCCTGCCCTGGTAGTCTGCTTTTAGCGCCCCAATTAGTGGGTAAGGCTTCAGGTAGGGTCATTGTGGCCATGTCCCACATTAAGGTAACCACCTGATTTAGGATCAGTGGTGTAGAGCAATGAATTAGAGGGGGCTCAGTGGGTCACATCCCTGCCATCTGATCTGGGCTTCGTAGCCATTACACATCTTCAAGTCTGTGCAGACACGTATAGGTGACTCACTCACTGTGTCCTTTTGTCCTGCTCTTGCATGTTGAGATCTGCAACTGTGTCACACTTTGATTGTAACAGAAGAATGTGTGTTTTCAGTTTTTTTTCTCAATAAATCAAAACATCTCAGACTTCCTCTCCCATGCCCCTATCACTGCTCCAGCAGCCTGTGCTAACATGGATATAAGATCATGTGTTAGAAACCCATACCCTCTATGGCAGGAGTAGGCAACTGAATCAGCCGCCGGCCCGATTTTTGTCGGAGCGGATGTTCGGGGCCGGAACATAATTATAATAATTTGTACACTGCATATTGACCACAACTAAGCCCAAAAGATTATCTCAAATATAACATATATTTTGATTTGTTGAACACTTAAGTAGTTTGGTTACTACATGCTTTCATATGTGTTATTTCATAGTTTTGATGTCTTCACTATTATTCGACATTGTAGAAAATAGTAAAAATAAAGAAAAACCCTTAGAATGAGTAGGTGTGTACCAAACTTTTGACTGTTACTATATCTATATTTTATAAACTTCACTCATTGGTTGGTTTTGGCCTTTGGGCAGCCTGTTGCCAACTCCTCACTCTCTCTATTTTTCTGTGCTGTGTTTTCCTGACCCCCTGTGTTTCCTCCCCCTCTCCCTCTTCCAGCTGGATGTGAGGGAGGATGCCAGCAGCAACAAGGACCTGAAGGTGCAGTGTGATGAGGAGGAGCTGAAGATGCACCAGCTCAACATCCAGGTGCGAGAGGTCTTCGCCAACCGCTTCACCCAGATGTTTGCCGACTACGAGGCGTTTGTCATCCAGCCCAGCCAGGACAAGGAGTCCTGGTTCAGCAACAGGGACCAGATGCAGAACTTTGACAAGGTGAGATCAGGGACTGGATTCCCTATATAGTCCACTACTTTTGACAAGGGTCCCTAGGGCTGTTGTCAAAAATAGTGCACTATATAGGGAATAGGGTGCCATTTGGAATGCAATCCCACTCATGACACTGAAACATTCATTTGAGTGGAAGTCTTCAATAGTCTTTAAAGCTTTTCATATTAATTAGCCTCACTTCATTTTGTGATGTGATTTTTGTCCCTTCCAGGCCTCCTTCCTCTCTGACCAGCCTGAGCCCTACCTGCCCTTCCTGTCCCGTTTCCTGGAGACTCAGATGTTTGCCTCCTTCATCGATAGTAAGATCCTTTGCCATGATGACGAGGACAAGGAACACACGTTGAGGGTGTTTGACTTCCGCGTGGACAAAATCCGCATGCTGAACGTGCGCACGCCCACTCTGCGCACCTCCATGTACCAGAAGTGCACCAATATCGACGAGGCGGGTAAGAAAAGAGGAAACCCATTTTCACACCGATACTATTAAGGGATCATTGTCTCAGATGGTGCAAGATACTTGTAAGTTTTTAAGACACACATGTCTCAAATCGTTCCTCACTGATTTATTTTAACCTTTCTTTGCTAACAGACGTAACTGTTCTCGTTTTCAGACAAACTCCTTAAAAAGCGATATGAGAAAATCGATTTTGTCTCCCCTGAACCTCACTCCATCGGGTTAGAGAACTACAAGGCTCACCTTAGTAATAATCCGTCCTTATTTCCCCTTGGTGGCAGGTTATTGTTTGTGCTTGCAATACATTATGGGAACAATAAGATTAGAGGGCACAGGTTTTTCTTCTACTCTGTCTTTGGGAACAGTCAGTAGCACCTGGAATAAGGTGAAGATTAATTTTTTCCTTTAACTATAGATTATTTCAAATTCCTCTCTGTAATCGTATGATTCATTGAATGCATTTCAGTTATGTACTAACCTAATACATTACACAGTTATCTACACAGTTGTAATAGTCTTAACTATGTAGCCTGCTGTCATTGGTGCTGATGATGTTGAGGGTTGGGTCAGGTTAGGGATGCAAAATTCCGATAACTTTCCAAAAATTCCCAGTTGGAAGATTCCCGGAATCAGAAGGGAATAAGCAGGAAATCATGAATCCTCCACCCAGGATTTCTGAAAAACCGGACAATTTTGATAAGGTTAACGAAATTTTGCAACCCTAGGTCAGGTGATGATAACTCACAGCATGGAGGTGTGGTGGTGAGGGTAAGGAGTCAGAGATGAGATGTGGAGTGGTGAATCTATGTGACTCCTCAGTGCTATGACTCATAGGCACTCACAGAGTGTCTTAACGATGACATAAGACTGTTAAATCCTCCATGACGGTTGGTGCTAATGGATCTGCTTTGACAGTACCTCATCCTCCTCCCCTCTCTGTATCACCCCAGAGAAGGCCATAGAGATGCGGGTGGTTAAGATCGACCACACGGCACTGCATCCCCACCTGCTGGATATGAAGATTGGCCAGGGTCGCTACGAACACGGCTTCTTTCCCCGGGCTGCAGTCTGACGTGCTCTCCACTGGACCCATCAGCAACAAGTGAGGATCACACCTCCGCAAGAGACACTGATTTACATACTGAAGAAATATGTTTGTTTTGTCTCCATCTTTGCTATTTGGCTTTCGTGTCTTTCTAAGTGAAGTTATTTTGTTTGTATGTTAGATGGGCGAAGAGGAGTGCTCCAGCACAGTGGAGGAGGAAGGACAGACAGAAACAGCACGCTGAACACCTTTACCTGGACAACGACCAGAGAGAGGTGAGAGGACATCAAGCAGCCCTAGGAAAACGGGATTAACATTCCCAAACCATATTCACATGGATTTTGTCTCTCTGTTTTTGTGTTATTGTTAGTTTCTTGTCGATTTCTTCCTCACTCTTCTTCATGGTTTGCGGTATTCACTTCTAAATCTCTAACGTCTGGAACAATTGAATTAAAGTCTTGTTTGTCCATTATCTCTGTTACTCTCTCCCTCAATTATTTTCTCTTGGCCTAACCTCTCTTTCTGTTTCTGTTTATCTCCCTCTGAAACCTACTGTCTTCCTCACATCTACCTACTTTCTCTTACACACTCTCTCTTTGGTCTCTCTCTCTCTCCGTCTCACACACGCTCCCAGCATGTGGAGTGTTTGTTCCCCGGAGCTGCAGCTCCCTGCTGTTTCTAGACTACTACTGGCTCTCTGCAGTCCTTCAGGCCCTGTCTAAAGTCTGTGACTGTGGATGTGGTATGTGTTGGCAGTGGGTGGGGCCTGAGCCTCACACTACGTCCACATGGCCCCTCCCCCATGTGGGTCCTCACTCCCTCCTCCTCCCAGCATCACAGCTTTACCTTATACTCCAGATCACTTTCCAGGGTTTCTTCTCAGGTTTAGGGTTTCACTTTAGGGTGCACTTAACTCAACATTAAGAAAGCAATATTTAGATAGATTTGACAGCATCCCAGAAAACACATGGCACTGACACGCCTCCCAGGATGGATGTTGAGGTCAGAAAGGTAAAGGACAGAAACACATCATCCATCATGAAATGACCTCAGTACAGGCAGCTCAGCTCATTATACAACTGACTCAGAGCTCCTCCCTCTCCCTCCTCTGGAATGATCAATCCCTCACTGTAGTAGTTACCAGAAATCTGTCCACTGTATGCACTGTATACATTCTGTGGTTGGTTGCCCAGTGATGTGACCCTCTGTGTTTATGTGATGATGAACATTGAACCAGATTGATTACTCTCCCTTGGTGTATAGCCTACTCCACGTGTGTCCTCTCTGACCCTGTCCTCTCTGACCCTGTCCTCTCTGTCTCATAACAGAAATACATCCAGGAGGCCAGGAACCTGGGCACTACCATCCGGCAGCCCAAGCTGTCCAACCTCTCCCCCTCAGTCATCGCTCAGACCAACTGGAAGTTTGTGGAGGGTCTGCTGAAGGAGTGCAGGAATAAGGTACAGTAAATACTAGTCTACATCTCACTCTTACTCAGACATATTACGATTGCAATGACCACTGCAGTAGACTATCACATGGATATTGAGATACGACACCTTCAGTGAGTCTACATTAGTTTCAATGTCACTCAGAAGTATTCTGATGTCAATGACCATTGCGGTAGACTATCACTTGGATATTGATATCGAACACCTCTAGTGTCAACCATCTGGCCTCCAGAGATGGTAATCTCCCTGTATGATGATGTGTGTCCCTCCAGACCAAGCGCATGCTGGTTGAGAAGATGGGCAGGGAGGCGGTGGAGCTGGGTCATGGGGAGGTCAGCATTACAGGCGTGGAGGAGAACACACTTATCGCTTCCCTCTGTGACCTGCTGGAGAGGATCTGGAGCCACGGGCTGCAGGTCAAACAGGTCAGTACACACACACACACACACACTCACACACACACTAAGTATGATATAAAAACAGTATATATACACACTAACACACATGTATGCATTTAGGTGCATTCAATGCGCATTCATTCATTCCCGCATCTTCATCTGCCAGGGTAAATCTGCCTTGTGGTCCCACCTGCACCACTATCAGGAGAGCAAAGAGAAGACGGATGCAACGCCAGCCGGTTTGGGTCCCCCAGGTAAGCCACTCATTGAATCCTGAAATGTGATAAATGGACAGTGATGTAAAGCCATAACCACATCCCTCTCTCTCCTCCCCACATCAGGTCTCATCCACAACACAGAGAGACGCAAGTCTGACGCTGGCGCTGCCTTGCCCCTCTCAAGGTATCCCTGATCAGGGACATGAGGTGAGTCTCCTCATCCATTCACCAGGTCTCCCACAGTATCAGTATCAGTATCTTCAGATGCTCTACCTCCCGTATAGACACTATTTGTCAAGTATCCTCGTGAATATACATTTCAAGTCATATGGTCTTGAAATTATGGATGATTGTAAGGGGAACGTTGCAAATGAAACTATACTATTCTGCCTGTGTTGATTGTCCCTTCTGTAGTGGCAGAAGCGGTTCAAATGTATGCCTTCGTACCTCTACGTA
The DNA here is from genome assembly GCF_020615455.1 of Coregonus clupeaformis. Classification (NCBI taxonomy): domain Eukaryota; kingdom Metazoa; phylum Chordata; class Actinopteri; order Salmoniformes; family Salmonidae; genus Coregonus; species Coregonus clupeaformis. The sequence goes on along the minus strand of NW_025534419.1, from coordinate 187,928 downwards.
CTTCTTTGAAAATGACCATTTCGAATCAAGGTGAGATAATGATTGATTGATCATACCGCAGAATGCAATGATTTCCAAAGTGTTTTCACTGCCATCTTGTGGCCCACTGATGAAAAACACTTTCAGTCACAACAAAACATTATCAATGATTCAGGACCATATGTAGTGGAAAAATACTGACATCAGCCTCATAGCCATGCATCTCAAGCTTTGCAGCAGGCATAAACACTTGATTTCCAGCTATGTTTAAAAAAATATGTAAAATATATACATATATACACCAGTGTTTCCTCTGGGAAAATGTGTAGCAGTGGGAAAGGGACTGAGGAGCTCAGTTCTGGTGTCTTTTTAAAAGGACATTCTACTCCAAAATGAAATAAAATAAGTATGCTGACACCATCTAAAATAGAATTTCCACCTCCAGAAATTAGCCCAATAACACATTGGTAAAATTATTTGAACATATTGGGCCATGTACAGTATATAGCGTATGCATGGTCCATATTATCACATGCATATTATCAGGTATGCTATTAGCAGTAAACATTATCACCTTTAGCCCAACTGATGCAGCAAAGTGCAAATACATAGGCTGAAGCATGGGGTTGCCTATCTGCATTTACCCTATTGGGCTAATCATTAGCCAGATCTCAAATGTGATCTTTTAAGTAGTTATTGTCATATTGATGAATTTTATGTCCCATAAACACGTGATAAACACTGAATATAATGTAGGCCTACCTGTTAGGGTAACTTAGGTAACTCGCCAATCGGGGTAAAAGCCCCCTGCCTGTACTTCTCACAGAAACCACTTCATGTCACAATTTTCCCCCCAACACTTTCCCTGGTTTCCACTACTCTTGCTCAACAAAAATATGATCTGTCTCATCACAATTTTAAAAGTAATTCCAAATAAATAATTTTGATGTAAGCGAGGCTTTGTACCCCAAGTCACCCTACAATTGACCCGTGTTACATTTAGCCCCACTCTCCCCTATGCACTCACTGCCCATATTTAGGAGTTGAGAAATAAATAAAGTGATTTTCCCTGTTTAACCAACTAGGTAAATAGATAAACTATTCTACTATGGGGTTGTTAGATTTTTCTATGAATTACTCGTTTTGTTTGCATAGGAAAAGTACAATGTTCTAGCATCTTTAAAATGCACCTCAGCAGAAATATCTTTTCATGTTCCATATTTTTTCCGGCGCGCACCACAGCAAAATGAGTGCAGAGGAAACACTGATATACACACTGTACAGCATATACTGAATGCTTAGCCTTCCATCTTTGTGCTCTATTTGATCAGACTTAACCTACATTCCTCATGGTCCTCATGTCTGGCCCCTCATGTCTGGTCCGAATGCTATACTAGCAGTGTCGATTTTAGCGGACATAGTCAATATAACTATTTGTTCAGCACTTTTGAAATGTACAGCGACAGAATTCAGAACATAGGCCGTTCTTACAGTATCCTCCCTGTAAACCAAGTCAGAACCGTAGGATAAATAAAGGGGGCATATAAGCAGACAATGAAAGCTCTTACAATATTCAAAGATTACATTTCTCTAAAACAGGCTATAGGCTACATGTGCACCACCAAGTCAGAACAGTAGGCTAAGTTATGAGGGGGAAAGGGACCAAATTATTAGGGTGAGGCACATGGGCTACTAACAGCTTACTACATAACTTACACTTAGTATTACTTTCTTATCTACAGTATACATATCTCCCTGGCATATTACATCATTTATGCAGCGGCATACAATACATTTTTGGACTCACCTTGTTGTGCTGTGCTCACTTGAACAGGAAGGTGGCGCGGCGGTCCTTGTGGGCAATTTTGTCATCAAACTTTGTCATCAAAGTCTGGCATTCTCTGGTGCTTTCAAGACCTGACGTCAGTGTCTTCGGCTCTGAAACAACTTGGAATTCGGATAACCGTCTTCCCATGAATCATGAAGTCTGTTTCCCAGTTCTGGGTTTCAGTTGTTTTGAACTCGAAGTCTGAGTTTCCCAGTTCCCCATTACTATCATCTTTTTAATTTTATCCTTTTTAGCTTTTCCCAGTTGCTTCTAGCCACTGATTCCTTCAAAACCACTCATTGTTGAATTTGCGATTTCCAACGTGTTGTGTAATGTTTATGGCCGATGAGCACCGATACATTTTATCTATAATTTGTCTTCATATGACAAGGATTGAAAAGGATTTGCCAGTAGATTGTTGACATGATTCATGATGATGACTGCTTGTCTAGCTTGCTAGCTAAGATTTTGAAAGTATGATGTTGACATGATCAGTCCAATCAAAGCTACGGTAGATATAACGTGATTTGAAGTCATTTTATCTGTGGCCAATGACCTTGAGCCTTCTTGGATGGGCACTTCTAATGTAACTGGCAGCACCCAAGGGGCTTGACTTTTTGAGCTCTCCCCGTAGATTTTGCGGTGACGTAGTTTTCCCCATGAGTGACAGAACTCTGAGCCAAACACGGCGCAACTAGAGAACATTACCAACCCCTATGCTCCGTATTTTCCGCTGGCTGCCCCACCAACACAGAAAGCACTGAGCTAGGCTGAAACACCTGCATTTTGGAGCTGCCTTACTCAAAAAAGCAAAAAAGAGACCAAGTTTGTATGCGTCTTCATTAACTCAATGATTGTTTGCAAACTGATATGTGACATGTATTAATGCCAAAATAACATGAAAAACAGGCAACAACATTTATATATAAATATATATATATATATTTTTTTATAGCTAAACAGGTGGGGCTCAAAACCCCACCTGCCCTGAATGACGGGTCGCCACTGTATACCAGTATGATTGTTCTGAAACACAACCACACTAGTTCATTTAGCAGACACTTTTATCCACACTAGTTCATTTAGCAGGCACTTTTATCCACACTAGTTCATTAAGCAGACACTTTTATCCACACTAGTTCATTAAGCAGACACTTTTATCCACACTAGTTCATTTAGCAGACACTTTTATCCACACTAGTTCATTTAGCAGACACTTTTATCCACAGTAGTGCTCAGCCAGGCTGAGAGGAATCCTGGAGTAGGCAATAGTTTATGGGATGCATTATGTGTTAAGGCAGTCAGAGACCATTGTCATGTCTACAGTGCACCATAGCCAGTGGTGTTGAGTCATGCAGGACGTCATTCCTGGTGTGGTGTGAAGTAGGTGGTAAAGAGAACTGGGCTAATCTGTGTGACAGCATGTTACTTACAGCCTGATTCCCCTGCAGGCCCCTGCAGACCAAGCCAGGGAGAGCGGGGTCTGGCTCAGGGCAATACCAGGCAGCTGTGCAGTAGTCTGTTGTAGAAGTCTACTCTGATCACATGTCTGTACAGACACACACGTCTTCTTTCCAAGGATCCAGAATTTTCCATTGATGCTTTTTCATTTGTGCTTTGTCGCATTGATATACGAGCACATTTTAATTGATAAATATTTATATTTGGGTATCTTTACTTTAAATGGACAATAAAGGTTGACCAGGTTGCTTCATTCTACATATCGACTTTCATATTTACCTTGCTGTGCCTTCATTATTCTACATTGTTCTCATTTCTATTTCTGTTCTACAGGAGGTAGATTTGTGTAGTCAGTCTGCAGATTACAGATAACCATTGTTTTTCTTACAATACCATTCATGCAATAACAATCTGCATTGTGAATGTTGATATTTTGTTCTGTTGCCATGGGGAACAGAGTGGAGTGGAGGAAATTGGGTTAATTCGTGAGAGTGAGGGGAGAGGGGGAGGAAAAGGGGGGATGTGAGAGGAGGAGGGGTGCATAGGGAGCACTTATAGCGCAGACAGTTCAGTGCTCACTGGCAGAGGTGGAGTGGAAGGGAATGTGTCTGGACATGGAGGGCATGATAGTGGCTGGGAGCGATGACAGGAGGCTGGCTTAAACACCAGGGAGTCTGGGGCTGGCTACGGCTTCTTCCTGGCTGGGCTGACTACCCCTCTCTCAGCCCTGCATGCTCTGGAATCCAGGGCTGTGGTGAAAACAACATGCAGCAGACATCTATCACCTTGTTCAGAGGGACTGTCGCTGCTCTTCCATCTTCTCATATATTAGGTTTGGGGTTCTGTGCTCACCTTGGCCAAAGGATGCAAAACATGCTACAATATTATAGACCATTTCTGAAAGGATGACTGTTTGTGTATGTGTGTATATGTGCATTTTGTGTGTGTTTTTCTCCTCTGACCTCTGTGCTGTGTACTGTATCCTCCGTAGACACATCCAGAACATTGGGGAGATCAAGACAGACGTGGGCAAGGCCAGGGCCTGGGTGAGGCTCTCCATGGAGAAGAAACTGCTGTCCAGGCACCTCAAAAAGCTGCTGTCTGACCATGAACTTACAAAGTGAGGAAAACAACAAGGACTAGTATACAACGAGCATATCGAGCTAAACACAAATGTTTTTATAAGAGCCTCTGCCTCAGTAATTGGGATAATACCCCATTCCCTTTAGGTCAGTCTCCTTATTCATCCTCACTCATTTATATTGGAAGGTCCCACTCAGTCTCATACACATGAATCAACCTGATGTCTGAAAACTATGCATGTATAATATATGAGCTCTTTTGACAGATCCAAACGTCATAGTACAATCACCTATTAAACATTTACAATTGTTTTCATAATTGATGAGATGGTGGTGAAGTGGGTCACGTTCAGGGGAGATTCATTATGGAGGTATTGCATTGGGACCATTCCTTTAACATTCTCCAGTTGTTTACCAAGGAAAACACATAAATCAGCTATTGAATCAGCCTTTTAGGCTCCAGACTTTTTATTGTTCAATCTATAATCATTACATCATATGTCTAAACTGATTTGTTTTTGTGAAGTTTTTTGTTGCTTTTGTTTCTTTTGCAGGAAACTATACAAGCGTTATGCTTTTCTGCGCTGTGACGATGAGAAAGAGCAGTTCCTGTACCACCTCCTGTCCTTCAACGCTGTGGACTACTTCTGTTTCACTAATGTCTTCACCACCATCAGTGAGTGCCAGCAAATACCATACAACCTGGCCACGACACTGAACACCATGTAACCAGAAGCTGGGTAGACTTCATTCAATTAGAGTAATAGATTCATTAGACTTCATTCCTGGCTAAACCGTTTTCCTGGATTTGAGATGCTTGCTGAGAAATATACTGAAGACAGAGGTAGCTCTTCTTGTGACCAGACTGTACTTGACTGAGTGATTTCAGGTTTCCCTCTCTTCTCTGTCCCACAGTGATCCCATACCATGTGTTGGTGATTCCCAGTAAGAAACTAGGAGGCTCCATGTTCACAGCCAACCCCTGGGTGTGTGTGTCTGGGGAGCTGGCTGAGACCGGGTGCTCCAGGTCCCCAAGCACACTCAGGAGATCACCTTTGAGGTTGGTGCTCCCCTCAAGATTTAATATTCTTGGTATTGATAATAATATCAAGATATATTCACCTTAACATGACCTTTGCCCTTTGCCTTCTCTCTCTGTCACAGTGCCAGAACCTGGGCAAGCTGACCACAGTGCAGATGGGCCATGATAACTCAGGCCTTTACGCCAAGTGGCTTGTGGAGTATGTTATGGTCCGGAATGAGATCACAGGGCATGCTTACAAGTGAGTGAAAGATTTGGTAGCAGCTGCCTTATGCTAGAGATTTCAGTGGCATCTACTCACAAGAAAGACCCTGTTGAAGCTTTGGCTAACTGTTATATTGTACTGTGTGTGTTTGTGGTGTGTGTGGTGTGTGTGTGTGTGTGTGTGTGTGTGTGTGTGTGTGTGTGTGTGTGTGTGTGTGTGTGTGTGTGTGTGTGTGTGTTAGGTTCCCGTGTGGCCGGTGGCTGGGGAAGGGGGTGGACGATGGCAGTCTGGAGAGGGTCCTGGTGGGAGAGCTAGTGACACCAAACTCAGAGAATGAGGACAGAATGTGTCGTCGCCCCCCATGCAGCAGTCCCCTGGGATGATGAGGAGGTTCGTCACCATCTCACCAAACAGCAAACCAAGTGAGTGACCATTCAAATACACTGCAAAAATAGACAATAATAACCAAAAATCTTCAACAAGGGACTGCACACACCGAACCGAATGCCGTTTGTCTGCAGTTCTTTCACCGTGGTGTGTTTTAGGGACCACACTCGGTGTTTGCGAATTACGGCCGGCACACTGTTCAGAGGTACTCTCGGCCGGCAAACGCTACCGGTGTGTCCGTGCCTTTAGATCACTTTTGAGGGTCTTGTGTCTGCTGGCATGGACAGATATTGACTGACTCTTTCCCATTATCCAGAGTTGAACACTGGTCAGATCCAAGAGGGAGTGGGAGAAGCCATCAATGGGATAGTGAAGCACTTCCACAAGCCAGAGAAGGAGGTGAGAGACACAACCCCCCGCCACATTGTCTATTATTAATCACAGTGAAGGAGACAGTGGGTCCTCTGTCTGTACACTGTCTGTACACTGTCTGTACACTGTCTGTACACTGCAGGCAACACTGATCATAGTCTCACTCACATGTGTTCCGAATGAACCGTTTCATATGGCCACAACTGATGTGTTGGACCAGGGTGCTTTGAAAAGAGACAATATCAGTCACAAACTTTCCCTGTCTGTTTTTCTATAGAGGGGCAGTCTGACCCTTCTGCTGTGTGGGGAGTATGGTCTAGTCTGGGCTTTAGAGCAGGTGTTCCAGCATGGCTTCAAATCCCCACGCCTCTTTAAGAATGTCTTCATCTGGGACCTCTTAGGTAAAGCCTCCAATACACAACCATTACACCTGAATATATACAGTATCTTCCGTGCCATGCTAATGGATGAGGTTGTTCTTATCGATGTCTTTTGTCTGTGATTTCTCCTTATAGAAAAGTCACAAGTGTACTTTGAGAGTGCTGAGCAGAGGAGGTGACTCCAGATGAGAACTGGCAAACCAGAGTACGCCACTTCTGCCGCTTCATGCGGGCCATCAACAGCACATCTAGGAACATAGGCAAGGATGGGAAGTTCCAGATGCTGGTGTGTCTGGGTGCCAGGTAATATCTCCTCTGTAGCCTCACAAACACACACAGAACAACAGCTATCATCAGGTACATTTTAATGGGAATTCATTGTACAGCACTAAATGTCCTGGTCAAAAGGGCAAATTAGATTGTTTGAGATGTTTTACAAGACATCTTCAATTCAACTGAAAGAGAGGTGTTTTCATTATCTCTCTAATAGCAGCACAGCATTTATCAATGCGATAACAGAGTGGGCAGCTTCGTCCTTTTCTGTAGCGCTAGCGTGATCCCTCCTCCGCCTCCTGCTTCAGTTATTCTCCCTCACACTGTGTGTCTGCCTATCCTGTTGGGCATTGTATGAGTGTGTGTGTATTTGTGGAGGTTGTATACATAGAAATACAATTCTATTTTTATGGTTGTATAGTCCCACCTTAAGCTTCCACACACTAGTTCAAAATGTACAGTATATATCCTGCTAGTTGGATATTGATTAAGGCAGCCCCCCGCACCTCTCTGATTCAGAGGGGTTGGGTTAAATGCGAAAGACACATTTCAGTTGAATGCATTCAGTTGTACAACTGACTAGGTCTCCCCTTTCCTTTTCCTTCGTTATGACAACTTAGTCTTCCTCTTGCTCTCTCTCAACCCTTTGTGGCAGAACAGGGCTCAAATGCACCTGCCACTTCAATGAAATACCTTCTCTTTGTTCTTTGTCAGAAATATTTTTAAGTGGCACATAACGAGACCAGACATGCCTAAATGCAACGTAAATAATACCTCAGTCATAACCAAGCTTGAGCCCTTCCTATCCTGTCTTTTTAGCAGGTATGAGGATTTACTAAAAAAGTTCCCTGAAGTCAGTCTGTTAAACTTCCTGTTTCTCTCTGCTCTTCCTAGGGACCATTTGTTACACCACTGGATCGCTCTCCTCGCAGACTGTCCAATCACGGTGCAAATGTACGAGGACACAGCACTGATAAAGGACCGCTCATTGGTAAATTCTCTGATCAGAGTGCTACAGACTTTGCAGGAATTCAACATTACCCTAGAAGCTTCACTTGTCAAAGGGATTGGTATCTAGGCCGTCCTTCGTTTGCACCAATTGGACCTGACTAAGGAAGACTGTTAGGGACCACTAAAGAACAATTAAACATTTTTATGCGGAAAGAGACTTGAACAATTAAGGCCACGATTTCTGGCTTATATTAAAGCTACTGTTACATTTGCCATATATTAAATGCAATGAGCCTTTCAAAATGTGTTGTTATTTCTATCCTCAACAATGTTGCTGTTAGACGTTAAGAATATGTTTTCTATTACGATCCATGATTTTCACATTGTTGAAGAAGATAACCCACCTGTTCTATACTGCTTTATTGAAAGCTAAATATTTTCATTGTTATTGTGAACTGCTGACAATGGCTATATTCTAAAAAGGAAAACAAGGAACAAAAATTGTTAATATATTTTCGGAGAAGAACAGTATTATTTTGATATGTCTGTCAAGTTGCTTGCTCTGTTCTAATTCTAACTGTCATAATGCAGAGCTTGAAGCAAATGATGTAGAAGTATGCTTTATAAGTATGAATATGACATGGTATAGATGTTTGTGAAGGATGGAAACTGATTCACCTACATCAATATGACAGTGTGTAAGTTTGGATCAATCCCCCTGGAAGTACCGTAGTATGCAACTCTTCTATATGGAATAACTTGGCCTAAGAAGAGGCTCCTGGCTCCCCCGTGAATAAGATAATGTATCGTATGCTAGTGATGCACAGTATGTATTCAGTTGGAGAAGTATCAGTATACGGCCATGTCAATGCTTCACACTTGACACAGAACTCTTCAACAGTACAGTACTCATCATAACCATGACTTGGAAAGTGAGTCATTTATAAAATGACAGCCTTCATGTAAATACCTGTAACCAGTGCATCCTTCTTTCCAACAACTTCTCATTATTCCTCACCTATTCTTCCCATTCCTGGCAGGTTTACAACATCATGTCTGTTCAGTAGGGAAAATTGTATGAGCTTATTGCCAGTTAAATTCATAATGAGTGGTACATATGGTTGCTATAAAAGGCCAGATTCAAAATAGAGCAAACAATTCTCCTCTGAACTGTTGGCGTTTCTGCTATGCAATATAATCCACATCACACAAAAAAATCAACCCAAGATCTAGATGAGAATCATTGGACCTCGTCCATTTTTCTTACTGTGCAGCATATGATGATGAATAACAACAGCAGTTTGATAGAAGTAGGTGTGAAGGATGTCTTTCCTGTGCCAACGTCTGGATTGTGTTGGTTGTACTATTCCATGTACAATCGACATGAGCATCTTGGGAGATATATTTTAGTTTTTCAATACTGATGTACATTTATTGACATAGCCGTATAATGTAGTGTTTACTAAGTGAGGAAATGTGTACAGTGTAAAAAAATATATAAAGAATAAAATTACAGAAATGCATTAATATGGATATGTTTATTATATTTTTATTATAGGATTATAACTGACTGGAATCACTATAAATTGCTATATGGTTATTGATGGTATTGAAAGTACACTATAAATTGCTATATGGTTATTGATGGTATTGAAAACGCCCCCATATATTTCCCATATGTACTTTAGAGCAAAAGAATAGCATTTGACCTATCAGAGAAATCAAACACTGATAACAAATGCTGGTTTTAAAATGTAAACAAACTCATTCGCGCCATTTCAGATACCTGTTTTTTTTTCTTGTCCATTCATACGTTGCTGATACGATGCTTGCTGGGACATGTAGTCTCGTGAGGTGTTACTACATAGGATTAGGCGGAAAGCATTTCCATACTCACTACTACTCCCAGAATCCAATATTATTAAATACCATGCATAGTGTGCTCCCATTGGTTGAATGTGTGTTCAAACGGACATGTTACACTCCTAATATGGTGTTTCTACGATGGGACGCTTTATTTTCATGTTTTTTTATGCTAATTACATTCTAAAACCCAGCTGTATGCAGCAGTAGTAGTAAGGCATGCGCAGTGTGTAAAAGACAACGGCGAAGATTCAAAGTTTTGTTCGGTAAGTCCAATGTTATTTACCTTTTACATTATTTGCATTTAGAAATTAACGTAAATGCTAATGTTTTACATATATTACATTTAATTTCAGTCTGTCGCGTGCGAACTATATCAGCAAGGGGGTCATTGTAACAATGGGAGAGCATGGATGTGGAGCGTGGCGTGGTAGCTAGCTAACGTTAGCAGGCTAGCTAACAACAATAGTCAGATTGCTATTTGGCGCTCTCGGCGGGCGAACGTTTGAATTTAAAGGGAAGGAAACGATATAAATTATTGTGCGTGTTAAATATTACAACAATTTAATTTAAAATTATAAAACAAGCCAGTGTCGCTCAATTCACTTTTTTGTGCCGCATTTTTTTTATGACTTCGGCTGCTTTTTGTTTCTTCACTGAAAGGAGTTCTCCTTCCCCGCTTTTTGTTTCGGATTCCCCAAGTAACGTTAACTGAGAATCACTTTCCCGACGGGAACATATCAGTTTTAAACACAGATAAACGATCAACATTGCAATAAGAAAAGCATAGTTACTTTTCATTACCAGCGACCCACTGTTCTAATTTGTCGATTATTTGTAGTAGCCATGTTTGCTAACGATGGCGTCATTACATTACTAGCGGGGGTTGCCAGATGCTGCCATTCTATTTTGGTGGATTGCTTGCAAACAACAATCATACAATGACAGTTTTGGCAATGTACCCTTGGTGTATTGTAATCTACTAAAGGGAATAGCTAGTTTGCAATAGTTGGCCAGATTTAGTTGTGTGAGTCTGTGCTCAAAAAACCCATTCAACCAATTTCATCCTTTGCCAAAGGCTTTGGTTCCTGTCCCGCATAGCTTTGGTTAAAAATAGTCTACTCCAGTCAAGAAACAAAAGGAGATGGGAGTCGCAGCCTATAACGTTACTTGTGTATGCATAATAACCGGGACGTCTAGCTAGATATAACACCTGTGGCTAAGTGATTGCCATTAGTCGGTATAGTAGCTTGCAGGATTGATAAAGGTGTATCTAATTGCACAGAAGGAATGTTTTTTGTGTGTGCTGAGTATCGTTTTTTTTGTGTAGTTAAAATCGTCAATTAATATGAGAACGCTTGTCTCAGCGTGAAGTTATGACATCATAGATAGCTGAAATTGTAGAATAAGGCTTCTAAATGGAAATAACCCAATGTTTTGACCACATGTGGTGACCCGCCCCTTTCCACCAGGGGAAAGCATTACAGCAGTAACGTAACAGTGCTATTACTATTCTGCATTAAATGGATGCCATCCTTTTGTAATCTATTTGTTCTTTCTCTGTAGGTTTCCCATTGATCATCATGTTTGGTTTTCACAAGTCGAAAATATATCGCAGCCATGAAGGATGTTGCATTTGCAAGACCAAGTCCTCCAGTTCACGCTTTACTGACAGCAGCAGATATGAAGAAACCTTCAGGCTATGTTTTGGGTAAGCATTAAGTCTTATGGACATGATAACATTGCATTAATCAAATACTTCCTTTTTCGGGACGATTAAACACACTTTTATTTCTGTATTGTATATTGTAATTCATGTTAATGCTGAGTTTGCACCAGTTTTCCCCCCGGTGATTGTATGCAATAAAAGGTCAAACGAGTGATGGTCACCAGATTGAATTAGGAAGATGGCGTACCTTTATTATTAGGATGGCGTACCTTATTTTTTTGCTGTCTGAAGAACAGTGATGTTAACTTTGCACTGGTTCAGAATATGATTTAATATAGAAGTGTTTCCTCTGGAAAAATGTGTAGAAGTGGGGGAAAAGGTCACGGAGTGGGGGGGAGCTCAGTTCTGGTGTCTTTTTAAAAGGACATTCTACTCCAAAATGAATTAAAATAAGTATGCTGACACCATCTAAAATAGAATTTCCACCTCCAAAAATTAGCCCAATAACACATTGGTAAAATTATTTCAACATATTGGGCCATGTACAGTATATAGCGTATTCATGGTCCATATTATCACATGCATATTATCAGGTATGCTATTAGCAATAAAAATTATCACTTTTAGCCCAACTAATGCAGCAAAGTGCAAATACATAGGCTGAAGCATGGGGTTGCCTATCTGCATTTACCCTATTGGGCTAATCATTAGCCAGATCTCAAATGTGATCTTTTAACTAGTTATTATCATATTGATTAATTTTATGTCCCAAAAAACGTGCATAAACACTGAATATAATGTAGGCCTACCTGTTAGGGTAACTTAGGGTAACTTCGCCAATGGGGTAAAAGCCCTGCCTGTACTTCTCACAGAAACCACTTCATGACACAATTTCCCCCCAACACTTTCCCTGGTTTCAACTTCTCTTGCTCAACAAAAATATAATCTGTCTCATCACAATTTAAGGCATCCCAAAAATTATTTTAAGGTAGCGAGGCGTTGTACCCCAAGTCACCCCTACAATTGACCGGTGTTACATTTAGCCCCACTCTCCCCTATGCACTCACTGCAAATTGCAGAGCATAATGTGCTTCACCATGCTTCACGCTAAAAAAATGGGGCAGTTCACGCATATTTAGGAGTTGAGAAATAAATAAAGTAGCAATGGAAAGTTGGAATTCCCCTCTTTTAACAAAAGCCATTAAAACTGCTGTTTTTGCAATTGCAAGAATTGTGGTGCATTGACTGCTTGTCAGAATGCATGTTTCCCTCCCTATGGCACTTATAGCATGAATGCGCCACTAGAGGAATATTTATCTAGCATAGAACACAACAAGACGACTAGGTAAATAGATAAACTATTCTATTATGGGGTTGTTCGATTTTTCTATTAATTACTTGTTTTGTTTGCAGAGGAAAAGTACATGTGGAATGTTCTAGCATCTTCAAAATGCGCCTCATTAGAAATATTTTGTCATGTTCCATATTTTTTTTGGGTTGCGTGGCGGCTATGATTTTGCCGTGGGGCAGCACCACAGCAAAATCAGTGCAGCAGAAACACTGATATATAAGTTAATCTTCTGTCACTGTCTGTTATGTAAAGACGTTTACTGATTTCCTTGAGGTGTTGTTGTTTTATCATGTGCTTATGTGTGTTTTCATTTCCTTGATTATTTATCAAGGTTGTCAGAGGATCGTGTGGGAGACATCTGCAATGCCTGTGTGCTGTTAGTAAAAGATGGAAAAACTGCCAAAAGGCTCTAAGAAGAACTGGAACCATGTATGCACCATATTTTATTTTATTTTAGTTCAATGAGGATTCACTGTGATTGTTCATGTAATTGATGCTATGTGGAAGTTGAGTGATTGACATGTATTATATGACATTAGGTTGTGGATGCAAGAGCTGGGCCTGGCTTCAAGCTAACCAAACCCAAGAAGATGAAGAACAGTGATGGGAAGAAGAAAAGCAAGCTGAAGAGGCTTCACAAATTCAAAAGACAAAGTAGGTCACTTGTCTTGTTAAATCAACCAAATTATAGCATATAATAGCACACCTTCAACATTTTTTAACCATAGAGTTTTACTGCATAAGTCTTTGTTTCACTTTAGTCATTAGGCCCCACTTGGAGGATCCAGGTAGACATGCAGATGTTGCCATGATGTTGCCTCTAAAACATTTACCATGAGAGAATGCCACCAAAATGTTCCTGTTTGTCCTTTCAGACTCTGATGCCCACAGCACGACCTCAAGCATGTCTCCATCCCAGTCCCCCAGTTACGAGTCAGATGACGGCTCAGACGTGGAGTCCAAACAGAGGCGCCCCACTCCTTCTGTCTTTTCCTTCCTGGACCGTTCTTACTGGAAAAGGTATGTCAATGAAGTATATGAAATTGAAGTCTGTCTGGAAAATCTAAATTTATTTATTTTAGTACTGTAATTTATCTGGGACAATTCTGCAAAAAAATTGTTTGCTTTTTGGACAAACTATTGAATGGATACTTCATCATCTTCCCTGTAGGCAAAAGTGTGCTGTGGGATTGTCTACAAAGGGCGTTTTGGTGAGGTGATGATTGACCCACGTCTCTTCAAGCCATGCTGCAGCTCTAAGAAGCAGGAGACGTTGGTTCCCCTTCCCGCCATTCACCCACCGCCTCTCCCGCTACCGGAGGCCCTGAAAGAGGACTGGTGATGGCTCTTGAGCACCCCCTTGGGGTGTCAATGGCACCCTACAAGTTGTCTCCAGTGGCAGACTACCCCCAAAATCATTCCCTATTAGTTCACTGTGCATTTAGACGGCTAAATGATTTTCCTATTTTTGCTTTGTTGTGTTTATTTTTTTATTTTATTATATAGAATTAATGTTCATATTTTTTTTACAGAAAACTAAAAAGAACCAAAAAAAATTGTTTTGATAAAGGCATTAGTTGTACTATTTATAGGATGAGGAGGCAGAATTCTATTTGGCCTTGAAGGGCACACTATCCAGGTCTGATTTAATTTGGTTTGCAACGTTTAAAGCTTATTTTCTGTGTTACGGTTACCAGCATTTGTATATATTATGTTCATTTTGCCAGCATCAAGTCTGTTCTTTTTTATTCTTTTACAGCTGTCTAATTGGCAATGAAGTGTTCATGTGCTGGTATGCAAGACTCCGCCAGCTAGATTTCTAAAACCAGCTTATTTGCATTGATGGAATGGACATTTTAAGTGTTTTCTTATACTTGTGTTCCCCTGACACTCAAGCAGAGGTATTAGATTTATAGCATCTTAATATATAAAGGGCTATGGGCTATGAGAGTTAGGGGTCTTCAGTGAGTTTATACAGTATGAATGGCCTTTTAAAATGTATACATGCATGCGTTGTCTCACTCTTTCCCACACATTCATGGTTTGGCAAGCACTGAGTAGGATTGTACATTGTCAGATTTGTAAACACTCCGTATCATGAGCTTATCAATTGCTTTTCCAGCAATTTCATGCAAGTGAATCACATTAGATTGAGTTAACCCAAGCATGCAGAACTCATCTTTGCCTTGGAATGAAAACCAGCAATTATTTATTTGTCATTTGTATAGTCTTCCATGAAATGAAAATGCACATTTTATAACCATATGTTGAAGTGTTCTTGTATATACACTTGTGAGTGTTTTGTCCTTTTGGCCATGAGAACCATTTTAAATTACAGGTTTGACAACTCTTTTTAAACCACTAAGTGTGTACAGATACGAAAATATTTAGATTGAGGCATTATTTTATGGCATCACTTGCATTCATTGGCCAATAAGTGGCTAGCCTAATCCCCAAGTTTGTTACAAGACTTCAGGAGGGTTGTGTTGGGTAAGGCACAATGCAGCAAAGATTTTGCAACCGAATAAGAAAAATTAGCTTTCTGTTATTGGAAAACTTCTGGCAGTAACTGTTTTGTGCCTGCTGAATACCACCCATATCTTTGTCCTCGGAGATGAGTTGAAGGCCACAGGATGAAGGCAAAAGCAATACTTACACTATTCATGTTCTGTGTTTGTTGGCATCTTGATATTCTGTTATTGAACGTGTATTTTATGTTTTTGTTTTGTTTTGTTCATCTACAGAAAGCAAATCAAAGCTGAGACTATGCAGACATTTTGAATGTGAGAAATGACCTAAATGTTAAAGGAGCAATGTTTGTAAGTCCATCTCCGCCTCTTATGTTATTACCAAATTGTTTTTCAGTGGTTTGTTTAAAAGCTATATTTAATATTTTTCATAATCATAATGGAACTTTGCCTCAAGGGACAACATAAGTTTCTGGTTAGTGGTCGGGTCAAACCAATAAGATGTGTACCTCTGTTAAATAATGCTCAGATTGCACCGTTTTGCAGTAAGTGGCAATAATTATTATCAGTTTGTTGTCAGACATGCAGACAGGTAGTCTGAGTGCCAGTCTGTTTGTTCCATCATGCCAACTTCTTGTTACTCATTGTCATGCCAATGAGTTTGCAAGAAGAAAACAGATCTGGCACCTGGCTAGTAGACAGGGTATCCTGTTGTGCAATGTTATTTATTTGCTGTAACTGAACTTCCATCACAGCAGAATGGTTTGTGTCAATATACTGTATGACCTTGGTTTTCAAAACACTTACTTTTGTGTTGCAGGTTAGTTGAGTATTGAAAATATTTATGTGATTCTTAAATAATGTCATTAAAAGGAGAGATGCTGCTTCCTTTTATCAAGATGGAAATTCTAAACTGTTTTTTTATATAGGGAAATGCATTTTTATTGGCGTTTGCATGGTACATTTGATCATATGAGGTGTGCCTTATATAAGAATGAACGTTCCTTTTACATTATGAAATTCAATCTGTCATTTAATATTTATTTATTTCAAATCCATTTGTAAAACTGATGCTGTTAATTGAACTGTTAGGACCTTCAAGTCATTTTCATTTTGTGCACTTTTGATTTTTTTCTTTTCTATATTATTTTGTATCTCAACAACTACGTTAGTTCTGTCTTGTAATAAAACACAAAATATCATTTTTGCACCTGCGTGATCTCATTTCAACCGCTGGATGGTACTCAAACCTTAACACTTGTTTAGTCACGGTAGAGATTGGAGAGAGGGTTGGTTTAATTTAGAGCAAAGAATAATGCATTTTATGATGAGTTGAACTTGACCGCCTTTTTCCGCTAGTTCAGTATAACAGCTCACAACTACTGTATTTTAATTTCGTCACCAGTACTCTTAAGAAGTGACATATCTGAGAAATGCCAACCCACTTTGTGAAAGTACGCCTAGCGCCACACAGGGGAGCAGTGCGCAGAAATCAATGATCATAGGTAGGCCTACGATTCTGTTGCCTAAACCTCTCATTTTCATTTGGATAATCGAATATTGAGCGGGTAAGGCGCCTTTGATGTTGAACACTCAAAGGCGCGTGAAGTAGCTTGCGTGAAGGCTTCTTCAATATAATGCCGCATTCACGTCATGCTAACCTTGGCGGAAGAGTCGGATCCCGAGTTTCCCATTTGGAAGGTACCAGAATAAACCAATAGGAAGCTCCACGCAAATAATTTACTTTCATTTTAACTCTGAGGTCCCGAGATTACGACATTGCATGAACGCGGCATAAGTCCATGTTCCAATGTCGATTGCCTATTTAATCTCGCGTTCATTTCTTGTCGGAAACTCGGTAAATGTCAGACTCGCTTAAGCTGCGTTCACTTGCTAGTCGGAACTCGGAAATGTACGACTTGCTAACTCGTTGTATAAGGATGATCCCGAGTTTCCCACTTGGGAAGTATCAGAATCAACCAATAGTAATCTCTAAGCAAATAACTTACGTTCATTTTAAATAACTTACGTTCATTTTAACTCGGAGGTTCCTAGTTCCGACTAGCACGTGAACGCGGCATACTCGTTGTATAAAGATTATACCCTAGTTTCCCGCTTGAGAAGTATCGCATAATCAACCAATATGAAGCTCTACGCAAAAACTTACATTTATTTTAACTCGAAATCCCGAGTTTCCGACATGACTTGAACGCTGCAAAAGCCTAGGATCTGTTGTGAAAGTATATTCAATTGGATACAGAGCCGCGCGCTTCGACGCAGCTGTGCTTGCGCTTATTTCCACAAAATGAGTTTTAGACAATAGACGGATTTCAAAGGATGGCACTTTGATCGCCGACAAAGACTCTACACAAGTCTGGAGCAGTCAAGTGTGAAATACAATGAGATAATTTATGGCCACCATTATTTCGAGGATTGGGCATTCAGGGTTGTCCACTTTATTCAACAGGAGGATGAAAAATAACACAGAACAGGGCACAGTGCAGATGTGCAGGAGTTAAACTTATTTTACAAAGTCAGGCTTTTTAAGGAACATTTCGGGAACCACTCTTTTCGTCCAGCCAGAAGAGAGACACATTTCCTAGGCCTACTTAAAACACTATAGGCTATAGGTTTATGGTTATAAAATCAGTTATACAACCTTATCTAATATTCTCAATTGCTTCTGTTTTCAGTAGTCTCTCTCTCTCTCTCTCTCTCTCTCTAAATTCAATTCAAGGGATTTATTGGCATAGGAAACATTTTTACATTCCCAAACCAAGTGTAATAGATAATATACCAAAGTGAAATAAACAATCAGAAATGAACAGTAAACATTACACTCACAAAAGTTTACAAATAATAGAGAAAATAATAGAGACTATCTCTCTCTCTCGCGCTCACTCACACAGTCACTCACACACACACACACACACACACACACACACACACACACACACACACTCCTTTCTCTTTCCAAAGCGACTCGTGAGGCCGATTGACAGGTTAGAATGAAAATGAGGCGGACACTTGGTCACGACTTCAGTGCAAACGCGTCCTTTTAAGGAGAGCTCTAAACTTGGATCATATCACCATGGGAGCTATTTGTATTGCAAGGGACTTTTGTTTGTTTTTGCTCTTGTTAAATACTCGCCAAAGCGCTGCTCTTCTAGAGAACCCAGGTACGTTTTCTGAGTTTCAAAGAGGCTGTTTTTACGCAGGCTTTATAAGAGTGTTTGCGCTCATGTTGTTGTTGTTATCAAAGGATGTATAATTTCCAGACTTAATTTTGTTTTACATTATTATAGTTTGCCCACTCAGTATGGGCTTCAATTGTAGAAATTGGAACTTGATGAATCTCTTTTGTTAGTTTGCTTTTTTAATGAAGTCCTAAGAAGTTTTAATCTACCTACTAACTTGTTTTCTGATAAAAGGAATAACAAATGTACCAATGATAAGGAATGGGTCCTGACTTTTATTTTTTTCTTCATTTGAACACTTGGGAATAATGGATCAGGGTCAATGGGATCAATGTTTTGTTAACTTTAGTACTCAGAACCTGGTGAATTAGACTTTTACCTATTTAACTGAAATTATTCAGTGTTGAATTGAATATCGGGGATTTAATGAGGAGCACATTCATCCCAGAATCCTAATGTACTTGACTAAAATACAGATTTTTGAGTTTCATAACGAAATGTTGTTCTGTTAACATTTTTATGCCATAATGTGTATTTCAAATCCAGATCCATGCGCAGAAGGAAGTGATGGCTGTCACATTGATGCTATTTGTCAGAATACCCAAGCCTCTTACAAGTGCACGTGTAAAGCAGGCTTTAAAGGCGACAGTAAACATTGTGAAGGTAATTATCTCCTCTGTAATTCCTTGTTCCTTTCATCACTCATGTTTGTATTCGGATCATATGAGACACATTTGAATTCTTTGGACTAAGAGCTCCATGGATTACCAATACAAGTTTCAATGACATTTTGATTATATATCATAAACCTTGGCATAATGCATGGATTTGTATTTAAATTATGTGGCCCGTCATTTGAAAGGACCCTTTTCCACTAAATGCTCAAATGGCAAACATTCATCAATATTGACTTGACTCCCTTTTCTTAGACATTGATGAATGCGATATCGAGTACAATGGTGGCTGTGTACACGAATGTAACAACATACCAGGCAATTATCGTTGCACTTGCCATGATGGATTCAATTTAGCGCACGAAGGACATAATTGTCTAGGTAAGAAACATTTCAAACTATAAGGTAAACAACATTTGATGTATTGAGTGTCTGACAATCATTTAGCAGATGTAACTTTAGGCCTATACAGTGAATTAGGATGGCATTAAAAGTGTATGATATCAATAGGGAATTGGTTTATATTGTGCTAAGGCCATTGAACAATGTGTGACAGCCAGGTAAATAGAGATTTGATGTAATATTTCTTTATAGTTTTCATGAAGACTTAGCCTAGAAATTCATTAACATTCATCCAGTTATTTCATTGTTCTGAGAAGTCATGTCCTGGCTCTCCCTGCAGATGTGGATGAGTGTGTGTTCAACAATGGAGGGTGCCAGTATACATGTGTCAACACCATGGGAAGTTATGAGTGCCGCTGCAAAGAGGGCTTCTTCCTCAGTGACAACCAGCACACATGTATCCACCGCTCTGTGGGTGAGTACCCCTGGAATACCTGCCAACTCTCCTTCCCACCTTCAAATGTGTGTATGTGTGTGTATGTGTGTGTGTCTGTGTGTCTGTCTGTGTGTGCATGCGTGAGTGTGTGTGTGCACGCATGTCTGTTGTGTCTCGGTCCATCCATGTTTCGTATGTTTGTGTCTCAGTCTATGTGTGTGTGTGTGTGTGCGTCCCTATGTGTGTGTGTATGTGTGTGTGTGTTATGGTAGGCTACTAAGCCGTGTCAGGGGCACAGCAGAGAATTATGGAGCTAATTCTCGAATGTTCACATACAAGAGTGTGATTGACAGCACAATAAGGGATGACAGCTGTTAAGTCGGGTCCCCTCTCTGTGGCATTATCTAGAGCAGTCGGGGTTCAAAGGGCCCATGCTGTGGGAAAAAGAGCCCTGTGTCCCAGAGAACAAAACAAGTTAATAACTGCAACACTTGGGCTTTTGTGGCCTGTGTCTTACATTAGAATAAAGCTCCCTTTTTATGTGTCGGTAGCTTCTTAGCCACAGGTGTTTTTTTATTCTCACTAAATGGAATGAAGAGATGCAAAAGCTTTTCACTACATTGGGTTTCCCTTGGAAAAGTTGCTAAATCCTACCAGCACATCCACTCAGCCGTTGCAGCATAAGTTTAAAGAAGCTGCTCTCTCACGGTGACCTGGGAGAAGGCCAATGATGGTATTAGGTTAGAAGATAATAATATGATTCTGACTCCCATATGCACTGAGTGTACAAAACATTATGGACACCTGCTCTTTCCATGACATATACTGACCAGGTGAATCCGGGTGAAAGCTATGATCCCTTATTGATGTCACTTGTTAAACCCAGTTCAATCAGTATAGATGAAGGGGAGGAGACAGGTTAAATGAAGGATTTTTAAGCCTTGAGACATTTTAGACATTGTGTATGTGTGCCATTCAGAGGGTGAATGGGCAAGACAAAAATATTTAAGCCGACTTGACACAACTGTGGGAAGCATTGGGGTCAACATGGCCAGCATCCCTGTGGAACGCTTTCAATACCTTGTAGAGCCCATGCACCAAAGAATTGAAGCTGTTCTGAGGGCAAAAGGGGGGGTCCACTGCACATTTGATGGGTCCACTGCACTTGCATGTCAGCTGAATGCATCAGCCCTCTCTAGGAAGTGGTATTGTTGGTCCATGGGTTGTGGCAGATTTCTAGTCAGGGGGCTTCAATAATCTATCTTGAGACATAATTTATGTTGCGCAGTGTGAGTTGTTTTGCCTCTGTATTTCATTACGATGTACTATATGTAACAACATGTGAATACAATGTTGTTAGTAGTGTAATTACAGTGTTATTACACAGGTATAGGAGCAACCTAATGTAAAGTGTTACCTCTCTTTCCCAAGAGGGCCTTAGCTGTATGAATAAGGAGCATGGCTGTGCTCACATCTGCAAGGAGACACCCAAGGGAGGAGTGGCCTGCAAGAGTGCCGCCCAGGATTCGAGCTGGCCAGGAACCAAAGAGGCTGCATCTGTATGTGTGAAGTTTTGTGATTGAACGTATAGCCAGGTCAACCAAGAGTCTTGTTTAGATAACACATGAGTTGAACTTTGGAATTGACCCAAGTTTTGTGTCATTGGCATAGTGACCTGTAACCATGGTAACGGGGCTGCCAGCACACCTGCGAGGACATGGAGCAGGGGGCCCATCTGCAGGTGTCATGTGAGGTACACCCTGCACCCTGATGGCAGGTCCTGTGTAGGTAAGAGATGACCAACCACAAACCACATCCAGGCTTACTTACATACCTGGTACTTACCTGTAAGCATCTCTACGTATGGCAAACCAGTTTACTTAGTCAACATCGGTGAAATGGACTGAATCCTTCTAGATATTTCCATCTGTACACTTCTTCATTCTCCTCCTTTTTGTTACTCTCCCCCACTGAAACGCACCTGTTTAAATGATCACATCTTGAGCCTGTGGATGAAATGGCAATCCTTTCGAGGAGCTTGCCAGCTCTCCTGATAGCCAGTGTGTATTTCTTCCATTTGCACACCGTGGATATGATAAGCATCAGCCATCAGATAGGAAGGAGACGTACAGTAGTATCTGTTCCTCCCGCGGCGCTGCTGTGTGTGTGGGGTCCTGGATTATCACTGAGTTGTCTCCATCTCCATCTCACAGTTCCATCTCCTGTCTTATCTGCCACACGCATAGACAGCCACACTGCACATGCCCCTTGGGGTGTAAACATGTTACTTGTTACAGAGAGGGAACACAGAAGAACATCCAGGGAGGTAGACTACACTTACAGCGCCAAGGCGTGCACTGTGCAGTTCAGCTACTGTGCATCAGCAGACAGAACAGAACAGGAGGCAACTTAGTGCAAACCATTTTCTTAAATGTTTACTTATGTTTATTTTAGTTAGGCTAAAACACTGTTATGTATCTATGTGTATTCTGTTGGTTAGGTTACTGACTGTTACTCACGTCACCCACTGTCTGTGTTACAGAGCGAGATGAGACAACTACTGAGAGCTCTGATCACAACGCCATGTCCTTCACTGAGGTTGACAAACGTGTCAAGCGCGAGACTGCTCATGGGTAAAATTTGATAATTGCACAATTTCCACTGTTATTACCCATTGTTACCTATACAGCCTAAAATAACTAAACCAAACAGACTCAGCTACTGACTGAGAGGATTCTGTCAGTTGGACTATTTGAATGACTAGTTACCATGGGTTACGCCGCCAGGAATCAGCCAGAGGTGTTTTTCAAAGGGGGAGAAGAGCAAGGCCCAGTAAACTAAGGCATTCCACAGGCTTTAGAGCAAACTGTGAAATGACTATGGACCCTTACTTTCTCACCACCCAATTCCTCCCCTGAAAAAATATGCTTTTGTGACAGTGTGGTACATTTCACATGTTTTCCTTCCCGTTTAGGATGGGGATGGCGTTGGGTTGCCCAATGTATAGCACTGTCAGTCATGGTGTGCTGTGTCAATGTTCACACCTAGTAAAACACTGTATTGACTGTATGTATGTGACTGGGTTGCTAGCTCAGTGTCTATGACTACTGCTGTTGTCTACTCAATGTCTGTTGGTAGGGTTAAAACCAGACTTTGGCAATAGCACAATAACGACAGTACATGATGTATAGGCATTTTTATAACACTTTATTCAGTACAGTACACAACAGGAGCATGTTGACATTGAATCTATTCACGTTGGCCTTTCAGAGAACTGTGCCGTGAATAACGGGGGGTGTGACTCCACCTGTAAGGACACATCCACAGGCGTACGCTGCAGCTGCCCTGTGGGCTTCACTCTGCAGCCTGACGGGAAGACGTGCAAAGGTCGGACCAGCCGTCACCAAGAATCTCAACTCCATCTCTATGGCCTGCCTCCAAAATGGCACCCTATTCCCTATTTAGTGCACTACTTTTGACCTGGGCCCATGGGGCTCTGGTCAAAAGTAATGCACTTTATAGGAATAGGTGCCATTTTGGAGGCAGGCCATCTTTATCTCCATCTCTTATTATTCAGGTCAATGTACTTTTTATTTAACAAGCTTCACATCTCCTCCATAGGTATTTGGACAGTGAAGCTAAAATTTTCATTTGGCTCTACACTCCAGTATTTTGGATTTGATCAAATGTTTCATATGAGGCTACAGTACAGAATGTCACCTTTTATTTTAGAGTATTTTCATACATATCTGTTTTACCGTTTAGCAAATGAAAACACTTTATGTATCAAGTTCCCCCCTTGTGAAGAATTCATAAGTATTTGGACAAATTCACTTATAGTGTATAAAAGTAGTCAAAAGTTTAAGTATTTGGTCCCATATTCCTTGCACGCAATGACTATATCAAGCTTGTGACTTTACAAACTCATTGGATGCATTTGCAGTTTTTTTGGTTGTGTTTTGGGTTGTGTTTTGCCCAACAGGAACTGAATGGTTAAATGATGACTGGAGTAATTTCCTTTCTAAGTGAGTAGATAAGATGTTTCTGAATACTTCTAAATTAATCCTGATAATGCCATGATTAAGAAAGATCATGAAAGAATCATAAATAATGATGAGTGAGATCATTCTTTCTGCCTCTGTAACCTTCTCACTCATCATTATTCAAGAATCATCCAGAATCATCGTAGCGTCCACATGAATGTAGAAGTGTTCAGAAACATATTCTATTCTTACTTACAATAAAAGTGACTCCAAAATGGCACAAGACATTATTCACCATTCAGTTCCTATTGGGCAAAACATAACCCAAAACACAACCTAAACAAACCGCAATGCTTGATGTAGTTTTTGCTTGCAAGGATAATGGGACCAAGTGCTAACCTTTTGACAACTTTAATACACTAAAAGTGATATACTTATGACTTCTTTAAATGGGGGGACTAGATACATAAAGTGCTTTCAATTCTAAACGGCAAAACAGAGATGTATCGAATACCCTCAAATAAAAGCTGACATTATGTACAGTTTCATAAGTATAGAGACACATAAAAAAACTTGCTTCACTGTCCAAATACATATGGAGGGGGAGTGTATGTCTGTCTGAATAATAACTGTTTTATCATTTGCCTTTCACAGACATTAATGAGTGTGAGCTACACAACGGCGGTTGCGACCACTTCTGCAGGAACACCATCGGCAGCTTTGAGTGCAACTGCTGGAAGGGCTTCAAGCTGCTTACTGACGAGCACTCCTGCCAGGGTAGGCCTCTTCTCTTCACTCTCCTGCCCGTCTGCCCTACATCTGGGGAAGGGGGCTGAGACAGCACACTATACTGGGCTGTTGTTCTGTGTAGGTGTGCTGGTGGAAGATAAGACAGAGGGTGGGAGGCTGAACGGTTTGCCAGTATCGACTTGCAGGATTCCTCTGAAGATCCTTAACATGTGCTATAATAAAGCTTAACGTTTAGTACAAACTGATTTCTTCCCTCTGATACAACGCGTCATTAAGACGTTGCTGTCTCTATCATTAACTATCAAAAGACAATGCCACATTTCATCACGTGGTGATACCATGCTGCAATACAATGTAAAACCCCAATATCTACTACCTTAAATTGAAAAATAATATCCCTCTGCTTTTGATTACAGATATAGACGAGTGTTATTTCGAAAGGACATGTGGTCACACGTGTGTGAACTCCCCTGGTGGTTTTGAGTGTGTTTGCAACAAAGGGTACACCCTGTATGGACTGGCCCACTGTGGAGGTAAGACTATACGATGAATGCTTATGGGGCATTATACTTATGGTATGGGGAAAGGGCTTTGACACCATTCTGAATAGTTCATGTTGGTGTTTTCTATAAGACTAATGTGTATAGGGTATTATGCTTATGGTGAAAAAGCTTTGGTACCATCTATACCATTTCACACCATTCTGAATAGTTCATGTTGGTGTTTTTAGTATTTTTTGCTGAAAAAAGGATGGATGCTTTATGAATGAAGTGAGGTGAGAGATGCTGCTAATAACATATGGATGTTTTCCCTGCTTTCTTCTCAGACATAAATGAGTGCAGTGTGAACAATGGAGGTTGTGAGCAGGGTTGTGAGAACACCATGGGTGGGTTTGAGTGCCACTGCCACCCTGGCGATAAGCTACACTGGAACAAAAAGGATTGTATCGGTAAGACAGTGCCCCTTCAGGCCTGGGGGGGCTCTAGAAGGTTTAGGGTGTGTGCCGTGCATGGTTTGGTGTGTGTGCTCCCTGAGTTGTCCTTTGGGGAGTGTTTGACATCAAATCAGTGGTTGTATCACATGTATGTTTTGAAACTTTTGGGGACTAAAAACAGGAGATACTTTGAGTTATTTTCTTCTCTTTCTCTTTACTGCTCTGTGTCTTTCTCTCTGGTCTTTTGTTTAAAACCTAGGACAAAAACAGAAAAAGGCAATTGCTGTTGTTCCCATTGTCTTCTTGTCTCCTTGGATAGGTTTCACTCTGTTCCCACAACTTCTCACAACTTCTATGTCTGTCTGTCTGTCTGTCTTTGTCTGTCTGCTTACCACGGTCCAAGTCTGCTCTTTACCTTTGAGTTTGTTATGCTTTCCATCTAGAGGCAGAGGTTTTCCCAGCAACAAAGCCCCCTCTAAACCGACCTTGAACTGTAGCAGGCAGGAGGGAGGTGACCGCTGCTACCTGACCTGCCAGTCCCAGGTCCATATCACCAGTGGTGAGTTATCAGTTACTACTACTACTATCAGACTGCATCCCAAATGGAACCCTATTCCCTTCATAGTACACAACTTTTTGACCAGGGCCCACAGGGCTCTGGTCAAGGTAGTGCCCTATACAGGAAATAGGGTACCATTTGGGACACATATTTAGTTACTACTACTATCGTCTGCAGAGCAGCGCAGCCTCATGTTCCGGCACGCCGTCTGTTTGCTTTTGGCAGCCAGGCCTTTTGTGGCTCTGCCTTTTGTCTGTGGTGGCCTGTCTCATGCCCCTGTGTGTGTTTACAGGGACGGAGGATTCTTATACAGTGACCTGTGGAATGCCTCTGCCCTGCTTGGCTGGAGCACAAAGGAATGGAAGTGGCTCGTATTGCTTGGGCAAGTACACACCATCACAGATCTGCATCAGCCTCTGTCACTCTAGCCTGACGTAAACAACCAGAAGCACAACATATAAAGGCAAAACAACTTCATACCAAATCAAGTCTTCAGTATTTGCATTTTGATTTATAGACATATGGAAGTCAAGGGATTTTTCCTTTTGATCAAAGGGTTAACAATGTGCTATTATTTCCTTTGTACCATAGGACCAGAAATGTCAAGTGTCCTGCGAATTAAGACCACGGCCACTTTTAAGTCTGGCACAGGAAAGTGCAACTTGAAACGTAGTCAAGAGAGACTGAAGGAGAGCCTGAACGCAGCTCACTCAGGTACAGAGGTTTCATTCGTTAAAACAATGCAGATTAACCAGGCACTGCCTACATTTAATGCAACAAACTTGATAACAGGAACCAGACCTCAAGGCTGCTTAGATTAAAGTAAACTGAGAATGAGCCAAATATGAAAGAAATACGTGGGGGTAAGTAGTGCGGTCTGAAATGTTTTGAATGTCTCAGCACTGCACATTGTCTGGCAGTGACAGGGGAAAATTTAATTAGCCATAGCATGCCTTTCAGTTGGGCCCTACCCAGCCATCAATCAAACGGACTTCCGATTGTTGGATTATTTTGTTTCTCCAGTGGGTTCCGCAATTGTGCCATCTCAAAGGACACAATTGGTTCAAATAAAACTTTTCCCAGTCTCCTCTCTTTATCCCCTTGTCCAAAGGCAACAAAAAGAGCAGGGGGAAAAGAGTGCATGTTAAACCGGATACACAGAGAAGTCACTGCTTTTTAAAGAATGATTAGAAACATCAGTACTTGAACACACAAAGGATATGATCTCCTTCGATTTAAGTGTTATGACATTGCAGTTAAGTTTAATCCTCACTCTACCTGCTACAGGTGGACAGTTATAGACCATATAGTTATTCAGTAGCATGTGTGCTGTGTGTGTGTGTCTGCGTGCATACATGTGTGTGTTTGTCTCTGTGCATGCATGTATGTGTGCGTGTCCATGTCCTGTGTGGCTGGCCGTGTCCACAGACAGC
Organism: Coregonus clupeaformis; assembly: GCF_020615455.1. Classification (NCBI taxonomy): domain Eukaryota; kingdom Metazoa; phylum Chordata; class Actinopteri; order Salmoniformes; family Salmonidae; genus Coregonus; species Coregonus clupeaformis. The sequence continues at coordinate 160,309 of NW_025534419.1, read as the reverse complement.
AGGTCCCCCTTCACGGAGAACGTCCAGTTCAGCTATGTGCGCTTGCGCTGCAGCTCGTCTGGCCACCGGATGCGGGCCGCCACGGCAGGAAGGCGGGTTACGAGAGGAGGTCTCCTCCATCACGGCTGAGTTTGAGTTGGATGTGAACCTAGAGGAGGTAACAGGTTGGTCTCTCTGCCCTGCCCTGCTGTGACCCCAGTCCTCTGGCTGACACTCTGCTTTCTGTTTCTCTCTCTTCGCTCTTGCTTTTCGTCACTAAACAAGCCAAACATGTTAAAGTATCTCCTGTTTGACGTGGCGTTTTGAGGTGGTGGGATCTTTGGGGAAGGTGGAGGTTTGGAGGTTTCCTTTGTATACTGAGGGAGCAAGTGGTTGATCAAGTTGCCTGGTGTCTGTGTGTTGGAATTTATATTTTAGTACCGTATGTGTGTGTGGTTTTGTTTTGTGCGTGTGTATTGTGGTCTCATTGCGTTACGAGGACCATTTTGGTATCTGGTGTTTCTCTCAGCAGAGCTGTGACCTAGGCTGTGTGCGTCGACGCTCAGAGAAGAGGCTGAGGAAGACCATCCGTACCCTGAGGAAGTCCATCCACCGGGAGCAGTTCCACCTACACTTCGCTGGCTCTAACTACGAGCTTGCCAAGAGGCTGGCCCGGCCGGTGGACCTGCCGGAACACTGTGGGAAAGGACAGGTGCTGGTGGACAGGAAGTGTGGTGAGTGAGCATCTTGAGTGTTCTTAGTATCATAAGATATAGGTATAAGTGTATCTATAAGATGAGTATCATGTTGAGCATCTACCTGTATCTGTTTCTGCCTGTATCTGAGCCACCACTGGGGCCTAGCACAGGCCAGAGCCTAGCCCTGGCTCCCACACAGAGCAGCTCAAAGTCATGTCTTAAGAGTCATTGAAATTGGCCATGCCAGCGAGATATATTTAGACAAGTTGGTTTAATGATTGGATTTGGAGCAGGTGTTGGCCAGATGACTGCCATATTTGGGTGCAGATATGCTGTAATGAGCTGGTATGGGGAACGCTTGCTCGGCTCGCACGGAGAACAGAGAGGCTGTTGTTGGCTGGCTCGCAGGGTGAGGAGATCTTCCAGCATCTCCCTGGGGATAAAGTGCAACAGAAGGTGTGATGGCTGCCGCTAGCTTTTGCTGTTGTTGCCGCTGGTCCTATTTAGTTTTACAGCCATAATGGAGGAAAAGTCCATTAGCTTTAATGGCACCCTGTCAACATCGGCGGTGGAAAGGGAGGCTGGCATGTGTTTTCTCTGGCAGAGGGGAGGAGCAAGAGCTGCGTGCCCCCAGTTCAGGGCCTCACAGTAAGCATAGTAAGCCCACTGCCTGCTGCTGCGCTCTGCTTGTCTGTCTCAATGTGGTCAGTAGAAGGGGTCAGTTTTCTGTCCACCGTTAACTCTGTAATGATTGGTATTCTACCTCTAGAGCCCCTGTCTTAACCTGATCCAAGCCATCTATTTAAGAGGTCTGAAGACTATTGTAGACGACCTCTCAAAAGCTGTTCTAGCCTGCCTCTGTCTTGATCCAGAGCTCTCCTCTCTCTACTCCCCACCCTTATTGAGGTTGAGTGGGTGAGGATGGAGGGGTTTGGGGAGTGGGGGAAGGATGGGTGTTTGATCCATTCTGGTTCTTAGAGCTTTTTAAGAATAAAGACTGCCCATAGCTGGTTAAATGTATTGATTTTCATACAAGAGGGAAAAATCATGAAACTTAATCATTTTTGGCGGAAATAGTCTAATTGTTTTACAAACCAAGCATCTCTTAATCTAATTTAAAATAAATGTAATCCTTAATCCAAGGTATCCCCAGCAAAGCGGACTCTCGCTGGTGTCTGTTTCTTTCTGCCTCCAAATAACAGTAGACCAACATGTTGTGCTGGATTCAAATTACCCTTAGCTGTTGTTTTTGCTTTGTAGCTTGTTGTTTTTGTGTTTTATATGAGCTACTTACCTCATAAGTAAGTCGTAAGTCTTAAAACTAAAAGAACCCAAAAGAGTAAAGTTGCCAATGTGTAGGCAGTGGTGTAGACATGTAATTTGGAAGGGGGCTGAATGGGAAGCCGTAACCCCCTGCTCTATAAAAAGGAGCTATATTTTTCCCTCCACTCTGGCTTAGCTCACTGAGTGCAGTTGAAACCTTTCAGTTTGCCCACTCCATTGTAAATACCATTGGGGCTCGTTGTCACTGCTTCAGTGGGAAGAGAAATCCTCCACAACAACATGGCCTCAGCCTCACTAGTACTGAGAGAAAAGCAATGCCTTCTTATTCCTCACTCTTCAAATATCTAGCACTCTTTCTCTCAAACCAAATTGCGAACGTTATGAATCTCATGATATAGTACAAGGCAGTATTCCAATAAACCAACCGGGGAAATATCCCATATGTGTGATCAGAGTTTTTTTCATTCTAAATAATTAATGATTGATCAACAACAACATTTGCATTTCCTTATGCCTCAACCCAGTATAAGAATCAGCTGTATGTTGGATTTTAGTTTCAGACCACTTAATGAGGCAGAATTACTGTATTACTATGAAAAACAACAATAGCCAACAGCAAAACGTGCCAGTATGTAGTATCTGAAACCCTGTGTACAAATATTCTCCTGATCTCTTTTACGTACAATTGTGCATGTTCGTTTTAACATGGGAGATGATTAGGAAGTGCTGTTGATTCAAGCTGTGAGTTTGAGTGCTATATCCCCCCTCAGTCAGGGCCACTCTGCATGACCCCAGCCACTAAACTGCTGCGGAGAATTGACTTCAGCGACACCATGGGAATTAATTAGCATCAGCTGTTTGGGCCTCTGCTTGATAGGCGCAAGAAGTGACTGGGGTAGGCAGAATGGGGGGATTCAGAACCCTGACCCCTTTTATTGGGTTCAGCTCCTTACCATTGTGACACCATAGTGTTTGCCTATGTCATCAAATACTTGAATAGAGGTGAAAGGTCTTTTAAACCTCTTTGGGGCCATCAATTCGAGGACTCTATAGAATTGCCTCTGCATTTGAAAGGCTTCAAGGTTTTTTCCCTCTCTCTCTCTTCTCTTCTCTCGCTCTCTCCATCATATAAAAGCTGGTGGAGACAATGCGACGGTGGCTCCTCATGGTCATTCAGGATAGACAAAAGGCAGAAAAAATGAACTGCTCTTGAGAGAATTACATTTTCTTTCTTTTAAGGAAAATCAAGTTGCTGAGGCACATATAATGGATGTGCGTTAAAGCCTTTGTGTGTTCCTCATTAACTCATTATGGCTGGTTCTCTCCTGAAAAGCTCTTCTTACTTAGATTTTCCTGAGGGATATTTTTTTAAGAACCAAAATGATTTCACTTCACTGCTCTCTGTTGGAGAGATGATTAGATATCATTTCCCCCTTTAAGAAGTCTTGACATCACCAGACACACACAATAATTCAAACATGAATTAGAGACGTTGTTCTACAAAGTAAAACATGAAAAGGGGGGAAATTAAAGCTGATGGTGTGCATCCCTATAATCAGGCTTTGCACGCTCTTGTGAGATAAGAGACAAACACTCCTTTTGACTGGCTCTGTGTGTGCTTTGGTAGAGGTGAGGGTGCTTAGGATGGTATGTAGAGTTCTTTCCCCAATGCACACCGGTGTTATGTGAAGTGTAAGGACAACTTGTTTGATGTGGGACACAAATGCATCTGGGGAGCAGCTCAGTGCTCTTATGTCTGAATTTTTGCATAGCTCCATCAGGTCGATTTGCAATGCCTTTTTAACAGCTTAACACTGGGCCTCTTGTGGTAGGCTTGAATGCCAGTGTGTGTGTGTGTGTGTGTGTGTGTGTGTGTGTGTGTGTGTGTGTGTGTGTGTGTGTGTGTGTGTGTGTGTGTGTGTGTGTGTGTGTGTGTGTGTGTGTGTGTGTGTGTGTGTGTGTGTGTGTGTGTGTGTGTGTGTGTGTGTGTGTGTGTGTGTGTGTGTGTGTGTGTAACATCCTCTTATCTAGCCCTTCTGCCTCATTCCTCTACTTTTTTGCTAGTGAGCTGCACTGTTGGAACGTACTATGACAGGGATCAGGGAAGGTGTGTTCTGTGTCCAGCTGGAATGTACCAAGATGAAGAGGGGCAGACGTCTTGCGAGGTCTGCCCAGGGCCAGAGGTGAGAGGAAGCCCCAGGTCGGTTGGGGCGCAGAATATCTCTGAGTGTGGAGGTAAGGCTCAAGAGTTGAGGATATGAGTAAGCATGTATCTCCTAACTGTGTACAAGACAGGAGACGTGAGTCACCTTGGATACTTACTTACTCAACCATCATAATCATAAAGATAACTGCGGCAAAATACACGGAACTCCATCAAAGACCCTGGAATAGCTTTTTCCCTCATGGTTTGATCTTTTAAAAGTGATCTTTAAACTAGTCTCCCAGTCAGAATCACATCCTGTTATGAGTATATAGAAATACACAGGAAGGAGCGATACTCCTGATAAAAAATCTCCCGCAGGCAGATGTTGTGCTTTGTATAAAGCGTGTAAGCCTCAGAACGTTCAAGCCCTGTTTGAATTAAACAGCCACCCGGCCCCTGCCCACTCCTGAATAAAGAGAAGAAGGATCCACCATGTTTTCACCTCCCCAAACACTGTTATCACAGCCAGTTTGTGGCTAAGCCACAGATCCCATCTCCTGCTTTCCCCACCAATAGACTAAACAAAAAAGAGCTATAGGGAGAGACAGTTTGTTAAAGTCAGTCAGGAGATATGAGAGAGGTTGTTCCCTGGTAGATAATGGCCTTGCATTACATCACTCCACTGACATCTGCTCTCCTGGCCTTTGTCTTATTGTGGTAGAGTGCTCTTTCTTTAAGTCGCTCTGGATAAGAACGTCTGTCTGCTAAAATGACCACATGTACGATGGGAATGTTGCTTTGAGCAGACTGAGTGGGTACAAGTATCCCTCTGACCAGTCCAGTGTTGTTGTGTTCCCAGGTCAATGTCCCTCTGGTCAGTTCTCCCATGATGGCTTCATCCCTTGCCTGCCCTGTCCCCTGGGTACCTACCAGCCAGAGGTGGGGCGCACTTCCCCTGTTTCCACTGTGGAGGAAACCTGGTCACCAAACACAATGGTGCCGTGTCCTTCCAGGAGTGTGTAGACCAAAGGTGAGCGGTCAGCTTATCCATCCCATTTAGTTATGCATGTAAAGTCTGGGTGTATCGTCCCAAATGACACCCTATTCCCTACATAGTTCATTACTTTTGACCAGAACCCTATGGATCCTGGTCAAAAGTAGTGTCTTTAAGGGAATTCCCCTGCAGTTTCTGTTTTATGGAAATATACTACATTGGTTTATGTTGGTGTATGTTGGTGTTTGAGAGGTGCTAAACCGTGGTACCACTCCATTCTGCTCCTGTAGTCCAGTGTTCACCGGGACATTACTACAACACCAGCACACACCGCTGTATCCGTTGTCCCATGGGGACGTATCAGGTGGAGTTTGGTCAGAATTACTGCATCTCCTGCCCAGGGAATACCACCACCGACTTTGACGGCTCCACCAACATCATGCAGTGCAAAAGTATGTATGTTCAGACAAGAGAAGTATGTGTGTGTGTGTGTACATTTGTGTGATTGTTCATGGCTTCACATTTTAAATGTATTTAATGGCTAAAACTAAAACTACATGCAGGTTTCTCTACTACTGTACTGTGCTCAAATCAATATTGTTCCTGTCCTGCTTTGGGATGCTACTGTAGATAATTAGCGTCGCAGCACCAAGGCAGCGCTGAAATATTTGACACTATCCTGTCACCTCACAGACAGACACTGTGGGGAGAGCTGGGAGATTTCACTGGCTACATAGAGTCCCCCAACTACCCAGGGGAACTACCCAGCCAACATCGGTGCACCTGGACCATCAACCCACCACCCAGCGGCCTCAGAATCCTCATCGTGGTCCCAGAGATTTTCCTCCCCCATCGAGGATGAGTGTGAGACTACCTGGTCATGAGGAAGAGCTGTGGAGTGTTTGTGTTTTTGTTTATGTGCGTGCGTGCATGCATGCGTCTGTCTGTCTGTCGGTCTGTGTGTGTTTGTGTGTGTGTGTGTCGTGAGTGGAGGTTAGGGCTTGTTAGGGTGACTGGGTGTTATCAGGGTGCTACAGTATTAATGTGATTTCACTGCAGGTGACCAGATGTTGGTGATGAATGTCTTTAGAATTATAAGAGGGTGGCAGTGTTGGTAGGAGGTTCTGCATAATATGATAGCACCTCTCTAGAGATCATGGGGTACTATGGGCTTCTAATAGACCATTCGATCCTGCCACATTCAGAGTAATGAATGGTGCTAGTGTTTGATTTGTGCATAATGTGCCCATTTCCTCAATTCCACAGCTCTCTCCAACTCTGTGACGACCTATGAGACCTGCCAGACCTATGAGCGGCCTTATTGCCTTCACCTCCCGCTCCAAGAGGCTGTGGATACAGTTCAAATCGAATGAAGGGAACAGTGGAAGGCTTCCAAGTCCCTTATGTGACCTATGATGGTAAGAGACATCCTTATTGGTGGAAATATTGATGATGTTGCTTTAAATTAAGCACATGCTTAAATACAACAATGGATCAAGTGTCTGTGAAATGTAATTTTATTTGGAATTTTAAGTCTGGATAGGTCTACGTAATGCCACAAATGTATCACCTACTTCCAATTGCACAAATAATATAGAAATATACTCTTGGGTATGTTTATATATGATATATGTTTCAGAGGACTACCAGGAACTCATCGAAGATATAGTCAGAGATGGAAGATTATATGCCTCTGAAAATCACCAAGAAATTCTCAAGGTAAAGATTTCATGTATTTCCTGTGGAAAAAGCTTTTGTCTGCCATATACTACCCTCTTCTGGACACAATAAGAAATTAAGGATGCAAACTTCACTTGAGCGCCATCGTAAAAATGTCAGATGACTGTTGGCTCGGTCTCAGGGATTGAATTCTAATCTGTACTAATTTTGGTTTACATTCTCTTCTCAGGACAAGAAGAACTTATGAAGGCACTGTTTGATGTATTGGCCCACCCACAGAACTTCTTCCTACACAGCAGCAGGAGTCAAGAAATGTTCCCCCAAATCCTTCATCCGATTTCTACGTTCTAAGGTTTTAAGATTCCTTCCTTAAGAAGGCACTATCATCAAGTTACTTTGTGATATCTCAAAATCTTATACCTGTTACTCCCTGCAAAGCTGTTACGTAATTCACTGACAAATAGAAAAGTGTCTTTTATTTATCCTGTCTGTACAGAGACTGAGGCTAAGAGTTGACTAAAGAATACTCACACTTTCCTCAAATGACTTCAATTGGCGATTCTGGAATGGTGGTACTGACTGTCATGCTTGCACGAACAAGTGGCAGCTCCTGCAATCACATCTGGTCTACATTCTGAGCTAAATGTTTTGTACTTCGATACCACATCTATCTCTATATTCCATACACTCCTGTGTGAGCATTTCTTTAACATGTCTTCTTTTTCAACTTTCAGTCTCCGGAATAGCTTGAGTGGTAAGGCTGATTTGATTCAATTAATGAATGCTTGATTTTCATACTTTAACAACAACATCTTGAAAATAATTATTAACAACTTTCACCAATGGCGTAGAGGGCGGATGAACAAACTCTTCAGTCTCATATAAAATTGAAGTGGTAAGCTGAGGTTTGATGCTAAATGTCAACCACATAGATATGTATATTATATAACCTATTCATTTTCACATTTAGATCAATTTTACAAATATCCTAATTAATATATGGCACAAATTACTTATGGTGGAACTTTAAACACTACGATTATATACCACAAAAACAATTATCCATACTATTTTTGTATATTGTTAAAAAGTATTAGATGAAAATGTTAACTATTGTGTAGTTAACTGCATTTCCCTCTTATTCACATCCCCTCACAACCTGTATTTTTTGCTGCCTCAAATTAATGTTATCGTTTTCCGCTGTATCCTCAAAACATGTTTTACTTTAGATTCTATCACGAGTGAATACACCATGCTACTGTGCTTTGAGTAACACAAATTCCATCAGATCAAACCACTCTTCACTATGATCATTCAAACACTAAAAGACTACTTTTCACTACTCATAGAAGTGAGATTATTGAGTGGTGTGACTAGAAATAATTATGAACTATTCACATTCCAGATATGGAATGGATTTTATTCACTTATGATTTAGCAAAAGAAATGTAATATCTTATTTTTATGTTTGTACATATAACATATTGTAAATATAAACATAATATTTCTTTTCTTTATTATTTTACTTTCTGATATGCTATTTTCAATATACAACAACTTGTCCAAATCAAAATAATACATTAATTATGTGTTTTTTATATAGGTTCTATATTATTTTTTTTTTTTTTATCTATTAACAAACTATTGCTCCCCTGTTCACCTATTTAATTCCTAAAGAATTCACATTCATTTTATTTTCACCTTATCTTAAGAAGGTCTAGTCCTCCTCCCCTACCCTAACCCACTAGATTTACCCTAGCCTCTCTGGTTACATACCTCCAAAAATCACGTCATTTCACGGGAATGTGCAACCTAACCCAACCAACCAAAGATTTGTATAACTAAACCAAGACCACATCCCTAAGTCATTTCCAATGGGAACAAATTATTCATAGTGGGGAGAACGGCAAGGAGTTGGGCAGGCCAAGGACTGGCTTTCAAGCGAGATCACACCTTACATGGCCTCTGCATATTTCCGTTAGGGAACGCAAGTGGCGTGGTGCAAGAACTCGATTCGCCTTTGCCTCCTTCTAAACAATGCGATTTCTTACAACTCTTGCAAAGGGTAAAGTCTGCAAAACTTAGTCTCTCTCTTTCTACAACAAGATTTTTAGTTTGGGAACAGAAAACTGTATTGAGATTAAAAAAATTATCGATGAGAAAGGGCAGAATTGTCGGCCAAAATCCACCTCCTTTCATCTTTTGCACTGCCGGCCACTGGGCTTCCTCTCGTACCATATTTGGTAGTAGTGGAAACGCCAAGCGGATGCTTCCACATTTATACATTCGGTGAATATCTGTCTCATTGTTCTATCTGTTACCTTTAATCCATTTAACATTTCCAATTTTTATAAAGATAAATAATGGCGTATTTTTTGTAGGCACTAACTCCGCCATGGTTCGTGGTAGTGTTTTTGGATAAACGCCGAAAAATAAGGTCTGTGGTAAAAACTACAGATTTAGGAGATTTTATTACGTTTGTTCTATGAGATAATCTAAGGGGGGTATGCACGTTCCAAGCATTCCGGATAGCAAGGACCCTCAAAGAGCGTATCATTGCTATCTTTTTTAGTTCCGACAAGCTGTTAATACCTGGGGAATACGATTTACCGCACAGGAAGTGATGTCATGCAGTTGTCAGCTGATCGGTGGGAGGAAATGTTTGATGCTAGCAGGTGCTAGCAGAAGGATTGTTGTCAGTTGAAACAAAACAACCTTTTATCTGATTTCAGGATATCGTTTCTCCTTTTTCTTAGTAGCTTGTATTCTGGGACCAACATAGAAAAATGATGTCGATCGTCGCCTTCAAGCTGCTCTCTCTTCTTGTTGGTTTGTTATTTATATCAACACAGACGACGGATGCTAAGGTAGGCTCTGTGTTGTTCACGACTGTCATCTGCTTTACAGCTAAGTGCCCTTTCGTCTATTGTAATTGAATCCGTTTTATTTTGACATTGTTTAATGTTAGTTGTTAGGTCAGCTAGTTAGTTACTGTAATTAGCCAGTTAGACAAATCTGGCTCAGATTAGTATGTCCTTTCATTTTGACGACAATGGCTAAGTTAGCTAACTAGCTAGCTGGTAACCTGCTCTGTAAATGTGCAGTTAATGTGATTATTCCATTGGCTGTTTGAGCTTATTTTTGAAAGCAGTCAGCTAGCTAGCTAGTTATATCACTGTTTTATGGCATTAACGGTTCTCTGATATCACAGCCTGACCATTTTCCCCACTTTTCCCTTAGAATTCAGAGGATATTCGGTGTAAATGTACCTGCCCACCGTACAGAGACGTCGATGGACAGATCTACAAACAAAATGTATCTCTAAAGGATTGGTATGTTGTGTTGTCATGTCATTTACAGATGATTACATACTGGTCGCGTTCCACTGCTTAGACGTTGCCAGATCGTGCAACGCCTGGATAGGTATTTTACCTATCAGCTAATCACACCATATGTTATAACAATCTGTCAATCGATGACACAGTCGAAGATGTGGCACACCATTTGGTTGATGCATGCAGTAGAACGCGACCACTGTCTGGGGTGGGGTGAATGTATGGCTTGTCTGATGGATTAGGCTAACTGTAATTTTACACTGTCATATTAATTATCTCAAATCATATTTGGATAACTGTTACTAACTTCAACCTCCCTGTGCTTTTGAATAAGTATTATGATTCAATTGTATATTTGTTTTCAGTAACTGCCTCCATGTTGTGGAGCCAATGCCAGTTGATGGAAAGGATGTGGAGGCGTACTGTCTGCGTTGTGAATGCAAATATGAGGAGAGGAGTTCTGGAACCATCAAGGTAAGTCTAGGAAATATACCAACCAGTTAGTTACTGTAACTAACTGTGCTGTTGCTATCCTGCCATGTGGTAAAGCAGAGAGGAAGTGATTCTTCATACTTTCATGTGGATATCTTCGCTTAAATTCCCAACGGCAGAAGGACAACAGGCAAATGGAATTTTATTCAACGTTCCTGACACACAGGGGACATTTGTGGTCCTCTGTAGCTCAGCTGGTAGAGCACGGCGCTTGTAACGCCAAGGTAGTGGGTTCGATCCCCGGGACCACCCATACACAAAAATGTATGCACGCATGACTGTAAGTCGCTTTGGATAAAAGCGTCTGCTAAATGGCATATTATATTATTATTACGATTTCGGCGATGGGATATCACTCAACGATGTTGCCCAAGTGGGATAGCATCGGCGCATGCGCTCTGCTACTAACCAGTCAACTCTGTCTATTATTGCTGAGCTGAAATGGAGTCAATAGTTGCATGCAGCCAAGGCTTAATGGGTTAATGAGTTTGTGTCCACTGTGTTCCAGGTGACTATCATAATCTACCTGTCCATCCTGGGCCTGCTGTTCCTCTATATGGTGTACCTGACCCTGCTGGAGCCCATGCTGAAGAGGAGGCTCTTTGGACACTCACAGCTCCAGAATGATGATGATGTCGGGGTATGTGTGCATGTTGCCCATCCTAACTATAGTGGTGGCCTTTAAGTCAAAGCAGTTGTTGGAGTTATGACATTTTTGTTGTTTGATTGTGGATCTCGTATTGTGTGATGTGTTGGCGCAATATATGTGGTGATGTCTCATGCTGTAAATTGATTTAAATTGATTTAATGAATAGTTTGGAGAGAATTGTTTTTGGAAGTGTTTCTTAAAAAAAAAAAAAAAAAAACTAGCTTGTCACAATTGTAATTGTAACTGTAATGTCTGTCTCTGGGTTCAGGACCAGCAGCCTTTCGCCAACGCCCACAACGTATTGTCTCGTTCGGCCTCTCGTCCCAACATGCTGAACAAAGTGGAGCACGCTCAGCAGCGCTGGAGGAGGCAGGTCCAGGAACAGAGGAAGTCTGTGTTTGACCGCCACGTGGTGCTCAGCTAAACCCATCCCCAGGAAACAAAAACCCTGGGTGAAGCAAATATAATTACTGTGACTGCGTGGTCCCTTTTTTTTTTTTTTTGACTGATTCTTTCCCCGACTTCCGAGCTTCATCCTCATTGGTGTTTTGTTCCTCAACAGGACCTGTATTCCATGAAATGTGATCATATAGCTCTATATATTCAGGAGGTGATCATAAAGGGGCTCTACATCTTTAGGTTGAAGTGGGGTGTTGCATTTGAGACCTTTGCCAGTGTCTGTTTGACTTTGTATACTTTCTGATTAATAATACTAATAGAAAGTAAAAGATGTTTCAGTTTGTACCAAATCCCCCCCCCCCCCAACAATGGAAACAATGGGTGACCGTATGCACTCCTTTTATAGTAATGTTGGCAGCTTCTGATAACAGGAAATGATTGCCAAGTCACCAATGAAATTAGGTGATATATTTGAAGGTAGAGTAAATAACAAACAAAAACATATCTAAAATATCATACCAAAATGAATCACTCAAGCTAATGAAAATGTCTTCAATAAATATAACATCTGCTACCTAAACCACGAAAGATGGGAATGAGTTGGAAACAGTAAAAATTTGTAAAATGTCTCCTGTCAAAAAGCATGTTCTTTAAGAAGTGATGTAAAACTTATTTTGAACCTTTTACCCTAAACAACAGTTGATGTACAGATGTATGCATTTCATTGTGTGCTGACTGTGGTGTAAACACTCCTGTATCATGTTCTCCTGTAAGGCTAAGTATAATATGTAGCATTTGGGAGACATTTTGATGACTGTTAACCTATCATCCAATGGTACATTTAATGTAAACATTAGTCCTCTCCTTTGAATATATGTGTGTTACTGAAGTCAGAGCCCTCAGCTGTCACTGTAGAGTAGACGGACTCCATCTCTACACCTTGTTTTGTTTTCAGCGTCTACTCCTCTCCATTTAGGTGCATTTCACATGAATCACACGTGATTGAGATCCTCCTTTATTCGAACTTTAAATAACTTTCATTGTCTTATCTGTTAGACAGTCTTGATACCACCATCTGTCTTTTACACTGATGTAAATATGTTTTTTAATTATAATTTAGGATAGCTGGATGGTTGTAAAGTGGGTAGAAAATGCTACTGTTGGGTGGCCTAATGAAAGTGTTAACTCTTATCTGTGATAACTTCACATTTGAAATACATTTCTGAAATATTTATAATGCTTTTGTTTACCACTGACACTATCAAATTCCTGGACCATCCACCAGGAGGCGTCCTTCAACATAAAGGGTCAAATACATCGCATTGATAGGCGCACAAAATGGCAGGTCAACTATACCTTAGGAGTTCTATCAATATGATATTTTTAGGACATAGGACTTTGCTATGCAGAGGGCAATAAACAGGAATGCAACAACTGATGAGAAATGTCAATAAGCAATGGAATTAAATTGTATTCATGCATTAGAAATTCATAAGAAATGTCAATAAGCAATGGAATTAAATTGTATTCATGCATTAGAAATCCATAATTCATAATATAGCCCAGAGGAAACTAAATCTGGACGAAAATAATCAGTCTATTTCGCAAGTTCACCATTGAACAATAGACCACGAAGTAAAATTACAGTATAAGTTTGCAAGTAAAAGTGATCTCCAATGACAATATTTTTATATCATACAAGACGATAGTGATAATATATTCACTTTTCAATTACTTTTGCAGAGCTGCCGTCATCGTTTCCTGTTCTCTCCCCTTTTATTTTTTTCTTTGCATTCAGTCCGTTATCCAGAAAAAATTAGGCTACACTCGGCGCAGAAAATTCAGATTTAAGGATACTCGGCAAGAGAGCTACATTTGCGCTGTCAAAGAATGGATTGTTGAAAAAATACTCCAATACGTGCATAAAGGATAAGGTAAGAAGCATTTTCCTTTTAATTTGTTCATAACGTAAACCCATATATTCTAGGTTTAACTTAATATAATGCATTAACTGTTTTATGAATCTGATCCTTTCATTTTCTGTTTTATGAAACTTGCGTGGGCAATAATGAAGATTTTTTTTAAAAATTGCCACAAAAATGTTGACATTTTTTATGAGAGTGACTTGCTGGGTTGATAGAAAAACCTACGACCAACAATAGTTTTCCCAAAGTTGTTTTATTCAATACAGTACTACCTCAAAATCAACTGTTGTACTGTGAACAGAAGCTAGGTGGCGCCTTAGGCCTTTTATATAAACTACCCAATCTGGCATCTTAACTGAAATAATCATATATACATTTACATTTTAGTCATTTAGCAGACGCTCTTATCCAGAGCGACTTACAGTTAGTGAATACATTATTATTTTTAATACTGGCCCCTGTGGGAATCGAACCCACAACCCTGGCGTTGCAAACGCCGTGCTCTATCAACTGAGAGCTACATCCCTGCCGGCCATTCCCTCCCCTACCCTGGACGACGCTGGGCCAATTGTGCGCCGCCCATGAGTCTCCCGGTCGCGGCCGGCTGCGACAGAGCCTGGATTCGAACCAGGATCTCTAGTGGCACAGTTAGACCACTGCGCCACTCAGGAGACATATACATCTTTTGTACCATTTTAATATCAGTCAATATGGGAGGATCTGGGTGAATTTTGTTTTTTTCTTTGCAGTATGCATTTATTGAAGTATTACTTAAAATGTTGCTTCATGCGTGGGAGAATGCAGGCTTCTGGAAGAAAGTAAAAGTATTATAACTACTCTTTCACCTGAAACTCTTTCAACCTGAATTATTGCATGTCCAAGCAAAAACAATACTCCAAGGTACTTCCCGTTAATAGGGCCCATCCTGTGTTTTAAGGGCCAGGCTCTTATCTGTCCCTCTTTGGTTAACGACAGAAGGAGAGGGTCTGTCTCCTCAATCCCCTCTTCAGTGCCTCAGTGTCAGACAGTGGGAATCGTTTCAAGGCTCATAGAGACTGCATCCCTGCAGGAGAAGCTACAGTCAGTACCTTCCCAAGGTCTGTCTGGCCATGGTCAGGCTAATATTATGGCTGCTGTCTGGAGAAACCTTTCAATCCCACTGAAATGCAAGATAATAGTTTATTTGTTCTTGCAGAGCAGTTACTCTCTGTGATGTGGAAATGCCTGTGCTGTAAATTGATGATGGGTTATTTGGATATTATTTATTCCTGTCTATAACAGTACAATGATTTCCGATGTTTAAAATATGAATTATTAGACATCTCTTGAGTAAATACTGTGGTTAGGGAGGCGCACATTGTCAGAGTAGAAATCTCTTTTATAAGGGAGAATAACTGTTTCCATGCATGTGTTTATCCTGTAAAGTCCCAATGGAGCCGTTTTTATATCAATATCAAATCATTTCTGGGTAACAATCAAGTACCTTACGGTAACAGATTTCCATTAAAATGGGCAAAAAAAATGATCAGGCAAGATATTTGATTGGACTGTCTGGGAGCGGTCTGAGTGGGGGACGACGACGACGACATAAAACTAACTGTTATTGGCAGAGAGGTTTGGAACTCTCTTTGTTATTGGTCTATTAACCAATTTAACACCTGGTGATGACACCAGGCAAGCCGAAACTCCCGCCCATGCAAACAGGCTGATTAGAAGGTCCTGTGTAGATTGTATTTTCAACCAGCAACTATCAGGAAATAACACTGATCAAATGTTTTCACACTTTTGCAGTATTAGTTTCATCAGCTGTTATACAATATGATACAAAACACAGATTAAACAACATTTTGACTGCACTGGGCCTTTAAGAAAGCATCTGGAGCAAGAATTAAGACAATGTGCAGGACATTCCTCTCCTTTCAGTATGTGAAGCTGACAGCTATAATACCATTAACACATTGAACTAATCAGGATGAAGGCTAATGTGACTGGAGGCTGCCAATTTCCTCCATGATAACAAATACAGTACAGGATCATGTCCTAAAGTGTTTCCCCCAATCCCAACAGTGCTGCCAAAACATAGGCAGGTGTTTATTAGAATAAAAATAAATCCCATGTGTGGTAGTGGCTTTAGATCTGTGGAAATGCTTATTTGTACATGGGGGAAGCAGTAGCAGATCTTTTAAGTATCATGGCAGCCTTTGGTAGCATGGTTCTCCATGGGTCACAGACTCCAAATGGACTCCATATGAAGAGAACAGTAAAAAGGGGCCATAGGGGTGCCTGAGGCTGTAGCATTTATTACAAGTATGCATAATCAAACACTCACACACACAGAATAGCTTACATGCCTCTGGTAGCTCTTGTGACAACAAAAAGTTCCGCTTTTTGTCCATTTTGAGATATTTCTCAGCAGCAGAATGAGATCAAATCATATTTTCGCCCTATGATGCTAAGGGACAAAAGAAGATGGATACAATTACATTATGATACTTAGATGAACCACTGAACAGTCTACAGGCCCTGAAGCTTATTTTGATGCAGATTGGTACTGTAGGGGGAGAGGAAGTATTTGTAGGGCGAGTCTTGTCATCTCTCTCTTCATTAGGCCTTAGGGCAGTAGTGTTGGATATACATCATCAACCTGAGAGGAATCGACTGCTGGAGTTAAAGGGTGCCTTACGACCTGTCTTGAAATGTAATATGTTGTTCCTAAAAAAAACGTATTTATGTTAAAACAGAAGCAGTTTAGACATGCGATTCAATCAGACCTTATGCTGTTTGGCTGCTTGGAGGATTTCGTATGCGACTGGCCCATCCTCATTTCCATAGCTCCCTTGACCCGCTGGCCCTTGGCTATTTAAAATCTCCAGATGCCAGAGGAGAGGCTCTCACAGGAATATTTTGTGGTAAGGGTGTGGTGAAATCTCAACAGTGTACTGGAGAGGGATACTGTCAAATTTCTGAGGCTTTTGTGGGTTCACTGAACATGACGGATGGATCCTACGCAAGGTACATTGGACCTGTAACGGGTCCAGAAAACACTGGCCTGGTCGTATGTTTTTTCCCTTTGCCTGAATGGTTTTAGCAGGTGTAAAAGGTGGAGAGTTGTAGACCTCAGGGAGAAGATTTTAAAACAGATTTATGCCATCAAAACTCTGTGGACAAATTCCTGAGTCCAAGCATTGAAAAAGGTTGTATTCTCTTGTGAAAGTAGCCCTATACAAACAATAACAGTCTCTCTGTCATGGTTGTAGAGATTTGTCAATGAATGTTTAAGTAGTGCTTATTTTGGTTTGGACTGTATTTTCTCATGTTACACACAGAGAAGCAGCGTAATGTATTGCTTACAGTGTACAGAAGAAACTCTGAAGACAAGGCTTCTCGACACCACAATGGATTCCAGGAGGTTGTTCTACGTTGTGCATCCGTGCTACTGGAGCCAGCGTTCCCAGTCTGAAACAGCACTAGTACCTCTGCTAATCTGAAGCACAGAGCTGTCAGAGTCCACTCAGTACTCTTTATACTTTATGAGGCTTTGACATGTCTCGAGAGATAACTACACTGAACAAAAATATAAATGCAATATGTGGGCGGCAGGTAGCTTAGTGGGTAACCTTTCGGTTACTGGTTCTAATCCCCGAGCCGACTAGGTGAAAAATCTGTCGATGTGCCCTTAAGCAAGGCACTTAACCCTAATTGCTCCTGTAAGTCGCTCTGGATAAGAGCGTCTGCTAAATGACGTAAATGTAATATGTTGGTCCCATGTTTCATGAGCTGAAATAAAAGATCCCAGAAATTTTCCATACACACAAAAAGCGTATTTATCTCCAATTTTGTGCACAATTTTGTTACATCCCTGTTAGTGAGCATTTCTTCTTTGCCAAGATAATCCATCCACCTGACAGGTGTCGCATATCAAGAAGCTGATTAAACAGCATGATCATTAAAGAAGTGCACCTTGTGCTGGGGACAATAAAAGGCCACTCAAAAATGTTTTGTCACACAACACAATGCCACAGATGTCTCAAGTTTTGAGGGAGAGTGTAGTTGGCATGCTGACTGCAGGAATGTCCACAAGAGCTGTTGTCAAATAATATAATTTTCATTTCTCTACCATAAGCCACCGTCAACATCGTTTTAAAGAGTTTGGCAGTATCGTCCAACTGGCCTCACAACCACAGACTGTAAGGCGTCGTGTGGGGCGAGCGGTTTGCTGATGTCAACGCTGGGAACAGAGTGCCCAATGGTGGTGGTGGAATTATGGTATGGGCAGGCGATAATCTACGACAACGAACACAATTGCATTTTATGGGTGGAAAAATGTACGGAGATACCGTGATCGAGATCATGAGGCCTATTGTGAGGCACATTTTTAAAAAAAGGTATCTGTGATGAACAGATGCATATCTGTATTAGTCATGGGAAATCATAGATTAGGCCTTAATGAATTTATTTCCAATTGACTGATTTCTTATATGAACTGCAACTCAGTAAAATCTTTGAAATTGTTGCATTTATATTTTTTGTTCAGTATAGTTAGAGCTCAGAGTAAAAACGACACAGAACTGACAAAACTGTGGACTTCCTGGAGACATGAGTCTATGTCTGCACCTTACGTACTCCTCCATCCTCAGTCAGTAGAATGTGAGATAGGATGTCTCGGGGGGACTGTATGAAGTAGGGACAGTATGAGTGAAATATATGAAACATGGGTGGGAGACTTGCTTGAACTGGGTGGGTGTGGATTCTATTCATGACAGGTAGGTAACGCCTAAATGACTACCGCCCGTAGCACTCATGTCGGTAACCATGAAGTGCTTTAAAAGGCTGGCCGCGGCTCACATCAACACCATCATCCGAAACACTAGGACCCACTCCAACCCGGGCATACCGCCCCAACAGATCCACAGATGACGCAATCTCAATCGCACCCACCTGCCCTTTCCCACCTGGATAAAGGAACACCTATGTGAGAATGCTGTTCATTGGACTACATTTACATTTTACATTTTAGGTATTTAGCAGACGCCTTATCCAGAGCTACTTAGCAGCTAGTGAGTGCACACATAATTTTTATACTGGCCCCCGTGGAAACGAACCCACAACCCTGGCGTTGCAAACGCCATGCTTACCAACTGAGCTACATCCCGAAGCCGCCATTCCCTCCCCTACCCTGGACGACGCTGGGCCAATTGGCAGCCGCCCATGGGCTCCCAGTCGCGGCCGATCTACGACAGAGCCTGCGAATACAGCTCAGCGTTCAACACCATAGTGCCCACAAAGGCTCATCACTAAGCTAAGGACCCTGGGACTAAACACCTCCCTCTGCAACTGGATCCTGGGACTTCCTGACGGCCCCCCAGGTGGTAAGGGGTGAGGCAACAACACATCTGCCACGCTGATCTCACCACGGGGGCCCCTTATGGGTGCGGCTTAGTCCCCTCCTGTACTCCCTGTTCACCAACGATCGTGGCCAAGCAAGACTCCAACACCATCATTAAGTTTCTGACAACACAACAGTGGTAGACCTGATCACCGACAACGATGAGACAGCCTAGGGAAGAGGTCAGAGACCTGGGCAGTGTGGTGCCAGGATCAACAACCTCTCCCTCAACGTGAGCAAGACAAAGGGGAGATGATCGTGGGACTACAGGAAAAGGAGGGCCTAACACGCCCCTCATTCACATCGACGGGCTGTAGTGGAGCATCGCCGAGAGTTTCAAGTTCTTGTCCAAAACATCACCAACAAACTATCATGGTCCAAACACACCAAGAAATCGTGAAGAGGGCACGACAACGCCTTTTTCCCCTCAGGAGACTGAAAAGATTTGGCATGGGTCCCCAGATCCTCAAAAAGTTATACAGCTGCACTCACTGAGAGCATCCTGACCGAGTTGCATCACCGCTGGTGGCAACTGCTTGGCATCCAACCGTAAGCGCTACAGAGGGTAGTGCGCACGCCCAGTGCATCAGGGGCCAAGCTTCCTGCCGCCCAGGACCTACAGTGAGGGAAAAAGTATTTAATCCCCTGCTGATTTTGTATGTTTGCCCACTGACAAAGAAATGATCGGCCTATAATATTAATGGTGGGTTTATTTGAACAGTGAGAGACAGAATAACAACAACAAAATCCAGAAAGACGCATGTCAAAACTTATATAAATTGATTTGCATTTTAATGAGGGAAAGAAGTATTTGACCCTCTGCAAAACATGGTTTAGTACTTGGTGGCAAAACCCTTGCTGGCAATCACAGAGGTCAGACGCTTTCTTGTAGTTGGCCACCAGGTTTGCACACATCTCAGGAGGGATTTTGTCCCACTCTCTTTGCAGATCTTCTCCAAGTCATTAAGGTTTCGAGGCTGACGCTTTGGCAACCTCGCACCTTCAGCTCCCTCCACAGATTTTCTATGGTATTAAGGTCTGGAGACTGGCTAGGCCACTCCAGGACCTTAACGTGCTTCTTCTTGAGCCACCTTTGTTGCCTTGGGCCGTGTGTTTTGTCATTGTCATGTGGAATACCCACCCACGACTCCATTTTTAATGCCCTGGCTTAGGGGGAAGGAGGTTCCACCAACTCGACGGTACATGGCCACGCCCATCGTCCCTTTGATGCGGTGAAGCTGTCCTGTCCCCTTAAAGCAGAAAAAACACCCCAAAGCATAATGTTTCCACCTCCATGTTTGACGGGTGGGGATGGTATTCTTGGGGTCATAGGCAGCATTCCCCTCCCCCAAACACGGCGAGCTGAGCTGATGCCAAAGAGCTCCATTTTGGTCCCATCTGGACCACAAAACTTTCACCCAGTTCTCTCTGAATCATTCAGATGTTCATTGGCACAACCTCAGACGGGCAAGGCTATGTGCTTTCTTGAGCAGGGGGGATTTTGTGGGCGCGCAGAGTTTCAGTCCTTCACGGCGTAGTGTGTTACCAATTGTTTTCTTGGTGACTATGGTCCCAGCTGCCTTGGAGATCATTGACAAGATCCTCCCGCGCGAGTTCTGGGGCTGATTCCTCACTGTTTTCATGATTATTGCACCTCCACGAGGTGAGATCTTGCATGGAGCCCCAGGCCGAGGCAGATTGACAGTTATTTGGTGTTTCTTCCATTTGCGAATAATACGCACCAACTGTTGTCACCTTTCTCACTAAGCTGCTTGGCAATGGTCTTGTAGCCCATTCCAGCCTAGTGTAGGTCTACGAATCCTGTCCCTGACATCCTTGGAGAGCACTTTGGTTTGGCCATGGTGGATAGTTTGGAATCTGATTGATTGATTGCTTGTGTGGATAGGTGTTTCGAAAGCTGAGATTGGGAGCACTCTCCTAAGAGTGTGCTCCTAATCTCAGCTCGTTACCTGTATAAAAGACACCTGGGAGCCAGAAATCTTTCTGATTGAGAGGGGGTCAAATACTTATTCCCTCATTAAAATGGAAATCAATTCAATCAATTTATAACATTTTTGACATGGGTTTTTCCGGATTTTTTTGTTATTCTGTCTCTCACTGTTCAAATAAACCTACCATTAAAATTATAGACTGATAATTTCTTTGTCGGTGGGCAAACGTACAAAATCAGAACAATTAATCAAATGGCCGCCTGGACTATATACATTTTGTTACTTTACATTTTAGTCATTTAGCAGACGCTCTTATCCAGAGTGACTTACATGAGCATTTAGGGTTAAGTGCCTTGCTCAAGGGCACATCAACCCATTTTTCACCTAGTCGGCTCGGGGATTAGAACCAGCAACCTTTCGGTTACTGGCACAACGCTCTTAACCACTAAGCTACTATTTATTTAGTAAATATTTTCTTAATTCTATTTTCTTAAAACTGCATTGTTGGTTAAGGGCTTGTAAGTATGCATTTCACGGTAAGGTCTACACCTGTTGTATTCGGCGCATGTGACAAATAACATTTTATTTTATTTGATTAGATCCACTCCACATTTTAAATTAGATCACAGAGAGCCCACTGGGCAAAAACTGGTTGAATCAACGTTGTTTCCACGTCATTTCAACAAAAAAATGTAATGTGATGACTTTGAATCAACTTGGAAAACTGATTGGATTTGAAAAAAGTCATCAGTGTAAGGGAATTTCGTCTATTTTTCACTTTTAACCTAAATCCAATGACATGGTGATATTTTATGTTGATTTCACGCTGAATTCACATTAGTTGACAACTCAACCAAATGTAAATCAAAACTAGATATTGAACTGATGTCTGTGCCCAGTGGGATGGCTTTAGATTTGATCTCTCCATCAATGTTTCTACTGCTGATGCTCAGAGGGATTGATGAGATAATTGGTTTATGGGTAAGCTGTAAACTCACATTTGTTTGTGATGATTAGGAATTGTATTATAGAGTAGATATGAAAGACAGGCTTTATAATGACCCTTTTCAGTTTTCTGCATCCTTTCCTGTGAAAGGGGACATTGATTCTTGATGGTAGACTTCGTGCCTGTTGTCTTGGATAGAAATGCTCAGTTGTTTTTCAAATTCTGCTGTGGCCCAATATCTGTTCCCTTAACCAGAGTAAGGTTGATTGGACTCGTGTGTTGACTCATGCATTTCCAGAAATCAGTAGTATAAAGGTAGGGCACATATTGTTTACAGACCATACACATATTGTTTCCGGACCATATTTTTCTTTGATGACAAAGAACCAAAATCTCTGAGCAATTATAACAATGATTGTTAAAAAAGGCTGTTTTGCTTGGAGGTAACCGATACTTAAGAAGGCAAAAAACAGAATGCAACTTTGGGTATGGTGATCTTCCTAGCAGGCATCCTCCCCTTTGGGTATTGTTTAGCCTGGACCCAGTACTGCAGTGTTTGTTTCTCAACATGCGTGTGTGTCTTGGGAGGGTTAATGTTGGGAGAGCAGAGCATGAGGTTAAGTTATCTAGAGCCCTCTTATATAAAAAACCAACCAGAGAACGACAGGATCCACACTGCAGTCCAACAACAAGGAATCACAATCTGCTAATATGTACGTGGATTCTGGCAACTGTCACTCATAGGCGTTTACATGTGTTCACTGTTTGAATATCTGAAATATTACTTTGGGGATATGTCTCCAACCAGCATAAGATCCTAGAATAAATACATATAATGTAAAAAAACAACATTTAATGGATCTTATTAATAGTTTTGTAAAATATATTTGTTAATTCGCCTTTTCTTAAGTATTATGTTATGGTAACAGTCTAACACCTAATTTTTAAGAAATGTATGACTGTTGGGACTAATCATGGTAACTGTCTTCCAAACTCATTAGCTGTGGTAGTCGTTCCGTTTAACTTGAAATTGTGTCTTTGTCAAACTCCTTCCCTCTGGAGATAGCCTCCTCATCTCGCCTGAGGCTGTTCAGAATTATGCGCATTTCACTAATTGGACACAGGCCTTTAAAGGTTCAACCTTGACTTTATCTTCAGAGATGTGTTTTGACACCCTATCTATTTCCTGGACGAATAGCTGGATTCATTCTGCATCTCTGGAGTACCATTCTGCAGTTGGAAAAGTGTGTGTAGGCCTATTAATTAGTGTTCTTGTTACATTGTGATTTTGCTAGTTTGATACAACAAAAGTATACAATTACACAGAAATCTCTCTAATTGTTTCACTGAGAGAATGTCCACGCTGAGTCAGAGTAGTTATTCATTCCAGAACTAAACATAGGGTTCTCTCGTAGCTGCTGTTGGATTACTAAATCTCTTCTCAAACGTGGGAACATACTGTACTGGCTGATTATGCTGTCCACTTGATATGTTGTAAAAAGTAACTTGTTGACTTTAGTTTCCAACTACCAACTTTCATACCCCTCTGGCATGTGTGTATCTGAGACCATTCTCTATAGTGAGTCAGTGTGCATTTCTAAGCTGTCTTGTGCACCCCTCCAACTGTATTTTATATGCTGTTAGAAGGCTAGGAAGGCAAGTCTCAAACAGATCCAAATGGAATGTGGACAACATGATAATGATGTCCTGAGGGATAATTCCAGAACCTATTTCTCTTTTGGTCATTCCTATGAAATGCACTGTTTAATAGGACAGTAAAAGAGCTGCTGCAAGCTTATATGTGGGACAGAGAGAATGGAAAGGGGCCAGATCCATTGAAGTGGGGGGGGGCCAAAACAACCCATCTCCGTGGAAACTAGTCCAGCTCCTCGGCCTCTCCCAGCACTCGAGGAGGGAGGGTTTTGGGTGAAAAGACATGACTCGCAGTTCAGTGTGAAAGCTGCAGCTATCCGGCAAAACAAGTTTATTTTTATTTTATTGCTGCAATTTATCAAACGGGATTGATATTTGCTGGGCAATTCTTTTTGGCAAAAATGGTTGGGGAAATGAGGCGCTACTCTGAGGTAAAGCTGGCTGCTTTTGATGTTTTCTTTTACATTAGTGGGGATAGTTTATAAAGAGTTAACGAGGATATAGCTAGCTGCAACACAAGGCTTATTCGAATGCTGTACAGACTGGTTCGGAAAAGCGCAAATTCATCTGGTGAGTTATATGCGATTGTATCAATTGACAAACCTAAAGTATAGCCTACAATAAATATATCGCTGCAGGGATTTGTTTTAACCGTATTTGGTAACATAACCGTTTTGGGGATGTAACGCTATTCTTGTTGTTCTGAGCTTTTTCAAGTAGATCATGTGAATGACAAAATAATGTAATTAAATCGGACTGAGTGAGTCGAGGCTAAATAAATTATGCCAAACTAAAGTTTACATTGTGGAGAACGAGATAATTTAGCCCATTCAAAAGAGGGGAAACTGTAAACTCCCTTGGGCCTCCTTGGGTTCTTGAGAGCTACGGATAATTTAGCTACAAATGTTCTGAGATTTGCATCTGAGTCAGATTTACTAATGCTGTTGTGTGAGAATTTCCATAATCATAGCCTATTATGTCCTCTAATGTGGATTATATTTTTTCTTTCTAAGGGGCATCTCTGTTAGATTAAGTTTAGCCAGACCTTTTTTTCAGGGGTACCTCCTGCTATCACTATCACTGCAACTAGGCAGCCCCTGCAGCTGCAAGCTCTTTTTCTTGAACTTTTCCTGAACAGACTGTCTGTTGTGCACATCTAACAATGACCTTTCCTTCTCACTGACTGGATTGTCAGCAAAAAGATTGGAGAGGCCCCTCTGTTCTCTGGGCCAGGGCTTGCATAACAGGGGGCGAGGGTGTGGGATGTCGGTAGCAGTAGCTTAGTGGTTAAGAGCGTATGTGCCAGGAACCAAGGTCGTGGTCTAATCCCCGAGGCTGACTAGGTGAAAAATCTGCCGATGTGCCCTTGAGCAAGGCACTTAACCCTAATTGCTCATGTAAGTCGCTCTGGATAAGAGTGTCTACTAAAATGTAAATGTAATGTCACCAGATGCTTTTTAGGCTGGCATTATCAGACAATGTGTATGATATCATACACACACACACAATTATTGGGTAAGACTGGTAGGCTATATGTATGCTGCTTTGCCCAGTGCCCACACATCACCCATATTAGAAACCCAGCACATCTAGTGGAGCCACACACAGCTTTAGGGTGCCATTTCACCATAGTATTTACTGGCATCTAAATGGTATACTGGGCATACTATTAGCCTATAAGCCATATAAATAGATCACTATCCTGTTGAAGCTGTTGGAATTCAATGTCAGTCTGCCAACCTTGAGGATTAGTTGTAGATCTGTGTTGTTCCTCAGTGGTTTAAGATTCATGGGGGAAACCATGTGATACACTGTGAACAGAGGATGACAGTCTTGGATGTCACAGCTAAACCTCATCATTTGACTGGGTTTAGGCTATAAATGCAACACTGGATAATCCAGCCACAAATCTGCCCCAGAAGTGTCAGAAGTAATGTGAGTTTTTTTTCACCCCCTTGTTAAAGGTTAATGGTGCATCACTTTTATGCAGTGCCTCCAATGTCTTACCGGTCCTCCCTTTTCTACTCCATTTCATCTCAGCCATTTGCATTTTAGGCCCATAGCAGGAATAATAAAGTATATAGGGCCATCAATGGTTTGGGAATGGAAACTTCGCAGTTCAGCCAGTGGTTATGGATCCTAGGTAGTCATGTAGCTAAGCTTAGCTTTGTAATCTTGCCACAGCAATTGTGTGCACAATACACATTATGGGAGTGATAGCTTAATCGTTTTATTGTCACGGCAAGTGGCACAGTGAAATGCCTCTTCCAATCCCTTTCAACAATGCAGTAATCAATATGAGAAGTACTATAAAAAAAGTAAAAGGATTGACACTGATTCACAGTTATTCTGAGATATCCTTTCTGCTCACCACCCAGCCTTTGTAACTGAGATCCTGCGGTACAGTATGCTGTCACTTCCTGTTACTACTTGTTTTTGTTTTGAATGACGGGAGACTTTGATTTTTTCTTTTGGGTGTAGTGCAATCCCTCTGTTCAAGCAGATGGGGAATTTTTTTGAGTCTATCCCTTTTCAAATATCACCAATCTCATGCTCTCTTTGGAGTTTGTATTACAAATACTGAGTGTTTGCACGACCTTTCATAGGCATTCTTAAATCTGTCCAAGGCATATTCAAAATGGTTGGGGCATGGTATTCTTTCAGGCTCACTTGCCATGTAAAGGCTATTTGTAAGGTAAACTACCTGTGACCAGATGTAAGTGCTGGGAGGCTGGCACTCACGCTCCAACTTGACGTGTAGTCTCTATCTCACCCTGGATTACATACCATTTGCCTTACGATACATTATATCTTCATGTTTTGATCATGCCTTAAAATGAATGATATTCAGATTTATTTTCTCTGCTTCTCCTTTGGTAGCTCACCTAAAACATTTCTGCTATCCATCTATCCTATCTTTTACATAGGATATACACACAGTGGCCAGTTTAGGTATCTTGTACTGGGTCGGACCCCCCCTTTGCCTCCAGAACAGCCTGAATTCTTCAGGGAATGGAAACGTTGCTCAATTGGTATCAAGGGACCTAACGTGTGCCAGGAAAACATTCTCCACACCATTACACCACCGCCAACAGTCTGTACTGTTGACACCATACAGGATGGGGCCATGGACTCATGCTGCCTTACGCCAAATCCTGACCTGCCATCAGCATGACGCAACAGGAAACGGGATTGGTCGGACCAGCCAATGTTTTTCCACTCCTTAATTGTCCAGTGTTGGTGATCGCGCGCCCAATGTAGCCGCTTCTTCTTGTTTTTTAGCTGACAGTGGAACCCGGTGTGGTCGTCTGCTGCAATAGCTTATGCGTGACAAGGACTGACGAAAGTTGTGCGTTCCAAGATGCCGTTTTGCACATCACTATTGTACTGGCGCTGTTATTTGCCTGTTTGTGGCGCGCTGTTAGCTTGCACGATTCTTGCCATTTCTCCTTCGACCTCTGCTCAACGAGCTGTTTACGCACCACAGACTGCCGCTGACTGGATGTTTTGGTTTGTCGCACCATTCTCGGTAAACCCTAGACACTGTTGTAAGTGATGAAAAGCCCCGGAGGCCGGCCGTTTCGAGATACTGGAACCGACACCTGGCACTGGCGATCATTCCACGCTCAAAGTTGCTTAGGTCACTCGTTTTTGCCCATTCTAACGTTCAATTGAACTGCCTGTCTGCCTGCTTTTGTAGCAAGCCACGGCCCGTGACTCACTCTCAGAGGAGCGTAACCATTTTGCAATGGGGTAGGTTACTTTAATAAACTGGCACCACTAGTGTAGGGCAGTCAAAGGGTTCAGTCAGATCACTCTCATTCTCAGATTCTTGTGGATCTATAAATGAACCCTCATCCATATCAGAGTAAGGGAGAACAGAGTGAGTGGTAAGGCAGTGGAGGCACACAAAATGTCTTGTCCTTCTTTCATTGGAAGTTAAAGCCTGTGTGTCGAGAAGTCAGCCCAGTGACATATATCCTATCCCAGCTCCTGCAGCAGCTCAACTGGACATAAGCCTGTTTTCCGCATGCCAGCCCGACAGCTGTGTGCATGCTCATATCAAAGGTTGCCAGAACACTTTTCCCCAGCTTTTTCAAAAAGAGCATATCTGCCATTAGTATTGCCTTGAAGATAAAGGGAACTGTAAACAGCTGAAGATGGAGAGAAAAGGGGGAATGAAGACTGGGAAAGAATTGGTTCCATCTGGAGCGTTGAGCCAGAGTGCTTCCAGCTACGGTGGCAGGGGACTTGTGGTTATTGTGTAGGAGTTGCAGCTGCCATGAACAGTGTCAACCTGGGGGTGCCCTTACCCATAAAGAGTCGAATGGAGCTCTGTGGGATGGGTATTTAAGGGGCCCGACATCGTTCAGCAAACAGCCCCCCACTCGACGAAAAAGATGTCCACTGGACCATTCTTTAGGAAATCTGGCAGTGAAAGTCAGAAGAGACAAAAGTCAGCCTCTTACGCCTGTGTGTAGAGCGAAGGCAGAGAGAGGAGCTTTGTATGGACTGTTCATTAGGAACAGAGTTCTCATTTAGGTGGAAGGCCTTTTACAATACTTTCATGTTAACGGAGACATTATTCATGTTCGTTCTCCTCAACCTAAACACCACATGCTTGGTCCATGATGACAGGCTGTATGTACATACACCACATGCACAGTTCCAATGCGTCTCCTCTATGCAAAAGGTTTATGAGCTCCATAAGATGTTATGCTAGGGGCTGAGTGTCTGGAGTGGCTCCTCATTCCTCTCTACCATGGTATTTATGCAGTAATTCAACCTCCAGACTCACGGTCTGATGTCGGATTTCCAACGGGAGTCCCAAAACCTCTTTCCTCGGTGAGAACGCACTGAAGAAAATTTGAAATGGTCTTTGAAGCGAAAAGAATGCCTCTGCGGATACGTGGGCCCATACACTCCTCATGTCCTCTGGTGAGTTGTGACGTCTGGAAAGAGTTGGAGCATTTTCAGAGGTTTTACTCTGCTTTCCCTATGTCTCTTGGCTGTAAGCGAGCTCAGCTCCACAGTGGTTTTAAAACCTTGGAGTATGCTGATCAGCAGAAACGGTCGGGAGGACATGTCGCCAGAGAGGCTGAGACAGAGGGTGTAGTAGCAGACTGGAGAACAAAATTAGAACAATGCTTCTATTTCCGGAAGCCTTTGTCGTTGTTGTTACACACTGATTTCCACCAGAGACGTTGTGGTGCTGGATTGAAAATTACACCAAGCCAAGGCTACTCCTCAGGAGGTTCATTCAGTTATCCATTGTGATGACGGATGCTAAATAACAACATACTGTTATCATCACAAACCAAACCATGAAAAGTGCAGTGTTCACGAAATCACAGTGACATCTTATATTGTCAGTATGCCAACTGCCAGGTGTTGATGAGCAAGGATGCATAGTTGAGTATCTGAGAATCTTTGTTGGATGGTAAAGAAGCCCTTATCATTGAAGCCAGGTGCTCTGAGTTCCTGCCCCTCTCTTGTTCATCCACCCTTTGAAATGTAGTCTAATGTGTTGAATGCCAGGCCTGATGGACAGGCCAAATATTAGCACATTCCTCTATGTGATGGGCTGGCCTGTGGGCCTGTTGACCTGTCAAGGCTGACAAGGCCATGGACCAAATGGCTTCACTATGAGCTGAAACATTCCACTGCCCATGCACGTCACACGCGCACACACACATGCACATGCACACACACACACACACACAAACTAGCGGGAGTAGCTTTGCATAGTATTTGTGTGTTTCGGTCACCCAATAAAGGGCTTACATTTTAACCCTGAGTTTGCCCACTCAAGGACATGTTGAAAACAAAGAGTTCTTCAGTTCCACCCCAAACTGTCTCAGGAACACACAACAGACTGCCTCAACAAAAGCAACCATAGTTTGTGATCTAATGGTACAGTAAGGACACTTAGTAACTGGACATATAGTAACTGATATTATCCAACCTCACGATTTCCCCCATAATGGATATGCCTTCTGCTGTAGAATATGGTATGGCTAAGACAAAAATAGGACAGTTATGAGTTAGTGGTTTGGATGGCTACATACTCTAAGTCATGTAGACACATTTTAGTCATTTAGCAGACGCTCCAGAGCGACTTCGTTTCCTCCCGCCCCGCTTGTCGTTAGGGGAAAGAGTAAATGTACTTAGAAAAAATTGCTTTAACTAACTGAACCCAGGTACATGCCAAACATTTTGCCTTCTGCCTGGGGATCTAACTGTAACTGGCTCTGAGGAACCTGTCGATAATCACAGGATAGTTATTTGTATTCCTTTGTAACTACTGTGGAGCAACATTACTTGCTCAACTAGTGGTCAATCAGTGCTTATCCAGTGCTCACCCCAAATGTAGTTAAGAGGAGGAACTAATCTCCATTGATGTGGAGTGTTTTCCATCTGTTTTTCTACCTTGTGTCCTGGAGTTCAACAGAATATGGTTGTGTATGAGCTTTAGTCATGCAGGGTCAGGTTAACCTGCAGTTCACTTCTGGTTGTCTGTGGACCCCTGTTTGGTGGGCAGAGTGGGTGTAAATCTGCCTGCTGTCATCCATAAATGCTTCCCAAATGGTACCCCTATTTCCTATAGTGAACTACATTTTTAGACCAGAACCATAAGGCTCTGGCAAAAGTAGTGCACTATTGAAGAATAGGTGCCATTTGGGATTCAGGCCATGTAAACGTAGCATGAATCAATTAGAATGCAGAGGTGGGAGGACAGGCAGCCTGTTGAAAGGACAGTTGTTAGCTCCCTTTGTCACAATTCCAGGCTGTGTCTTGTTCATAACGTTCGCTGAATGTTAAGTCAATATCAAATTCCATGTCAATATCTGACAGGTAGGCGCATTCCTGCATAGGTAGTTAACCCTTGTGGTTAAAACAAAGCTGACGGTCTCACCAGTGACAGTGGTAAAAAATAGGTGGGTAAACCTGATCGTCGGTCGATGAAAAAAGCTAACGCATTTCAATACATTTTTTCTGCAAAAAGGTGGGTAAATTGTCAAGCAAGTTTGTTTACTTGTTTACCCTCCACTACATCACTGGTCTCATCTGAGCATCTAGGCCGACCATTGTAAATAAGAATTTGTTGTAACTGACTTGCCTAGTTAAATACAAAATAATCCACATAAAAATCTCTTCCCTTGACATTTATAAATGACTGAAAATAGAAGTTTAGGATGCAGTGTTCTTAAATCTCTCATAAACCAAGTGTTACGCAGTCTGTAGTTGGATAATATGTGTGCAATGCTTGATAATGTGTGCAATGCTTAACAGAGAGGGTCTATTTTCTGGGTGACCTGAACATTGACTGGTTAGCATCTAGCTGTCCTCTCAAGAGGAAGCTTCTAACTGTGACTGATGCCTGTAATATGGACCCAGGTTATGACTCAATCCAACTAGAAGGTGCATACCAATAGTGTTGGATCTGTGACATCCACTTGTATTGATCATATCTTTTCTTTTTTTTTCTTTTTTGAGGATGGATCAGTTAATATTGCAATAAAGATACAATCTATCAATGTAATTATCTGCATACTTCCAATCCCCCATGTTTTTTATATATATACTCCCCTTTATTACTTTTCAACCCCTGCCATCCTTTCCCTACTTGGAGTAAATTAGTGAACAACAATGCCCAGGCCTCTACTTCCAGTCTATACTTACTATCACCCTTATGACACAGTTAATTTTACAATAATTCTATTATATATATATATATATATATATTTATGTTTTTTTTCTTCTGAACTTCTTCTACTCTCAACCTCTCTGATCATTTTCATATTCCATCCGTTTTTCTTCTATATACCCTATCTTTCTGTGCTCTTTCCCCAAAACTCCCAACATCACAACCTATATACTTATTATGAACACAGTATGCTTACATTATTAGCTATCTTTGTTATTATTTATTTGTTATTTGTTATTAGTCCCATCCTTCAACTCTATTCATTACCTCCCATCTACAGTGGGGAAAAAAAGTATTTAGTCACCACCATTGTCAAGTTCTCCCACTTAAAGATGAGAGTTTATTTTCATCATTTTCGTCAACTTTACACATTCCAATCACATTGTAGGATTTTTAATTTTTAGCAAATTATGGTGGAAAATAAGTATTTGAGTCACCTACAAACAAACAAGATTTCTGGCTCTCACAACCTGTAACTTCTTCTTTAAAGATTGATTGACTATACTTTTCAGATCACCCCGTAATGCTATCTGCAAGAGTTAGCTCCAGGTAAATATTACCAATCCTTTAGCAACATTCCTACCTGTGTCCAAAAAACAAGCTACAAATGACAGAACCAAAACAAATGATCTATATTAAATGATCTAATATTCTATCTTCTGCAAATCTGCAGAGCTGGAAATTTATCTCCATATAAATAACATTCTATTGGTAGCAAAATTTTATATAATATTTAAATGGGTAAAATTCAAATTTTTGAATCCGGTTGTCGTTTGCAACGTGTCAGTTCCTCAACATATACCATGGGATCGAGTACTCAAAAATCTCTTCCCAACTATTTTGCAATCTACCTGGTTATCCTTTGGTCCTTAAGTGAAACTGATATACTTTTTATTAATCACAGTTTTCCTTACCAATTATGTTCTTTAATGCAAGGCCGACAGACAAGTTCCTTACTTTCTTCCTCTTCCACTTTCCTCTTCCACTTTTGCGGTAAGGCTGCAATTAATTTGGTTGTAATTTTGGGTAGAGCAGACATTTCCCTATGTTTTAATTAGCTGCATATATAAACATACTCCACCAGTCATACCCGATGATATCATTTACAGAAATTATACCTTTTTTAAACATTCTGTCAAAAAATTAAAGGTTTTTTGTCAATTAGTATATTTGAATTTAACCACAATATTTGTTGCATTATTTGTTCTTCGTTTCTGGAGGATTAATTAAATTGCAACCACTTTCTACTAGTTGTTTTAGAAATAGTGATAATTGGATTTCTTTCAAATAATGCAAATGGGTTATTGTAATCTGAATAAAGGGAAAAAAGGCCTTTCTTAACATTGGGTGAACAATCTTACTTTTGCTTGAACATTCTTTAAGTATAACTTTTGTATGACTGAACTTTAGTGATAGGTCTAATGCTTTAATATTTAACTCATTTTCTGTCCCTCCCAATTCATATTCATTATCTAAATATCCCTTTTAATTTTCTGGCTTTGCCGTTCCAAATAAAGTTAATATATTTCTCATATAATTTAAAAAAAACTTCGCTCAAGGCGTGAGGCAAACCATAAGCAAATAGGTAAACCTACAGGATAAAATGCTAAAGAGTTAATCCAGGGTGATTTTTCCACAAATTGACAGGTATTTTCCTTTCCATGGTAGTAAGATTTTATCTTATATATTAGCATTTATTGAAGTAGATCTTTATTTCCTTTCATATATTATTCCTTATCCACATCACCATCAAACTTTTATTATTAACTACATGGATTAATGTAAAAATTGCTTATTTTTAGTATCCAATAGCAATATAGTACATTTGTCTAATTTTGGTTGTAATCCAGGTTAAAATTATCTACTTTTGGAGGGATTATAGTTGTGGATTAAAAAAAAACATAAATCATCAGCATACAATACACCTTTTTTTTTAAGCCCTAGATTTCTAATCCTCTGATATTATTATTGGATCTGATTTTAATAGCTAACATCTTATTAATCCACAATAAATAGATATATCAGATAGTGACACCTTGTTTCACTCCTCTTGACAGTTTAAAACTTTCTGAGAAATCCATTATTGACTATTTTACTTTTATATTTTACCCATTTTATAAAATTCTCCAAAATTAATCTCCACATTTATATATAAACCCCATCAACTTTATCAAATGCCCTTTCAAGATCTGCTATGAATGGC
Organism: Coregonus clupeaformis; assembly: GCF_020615455.1. Classification (NCBI taxonomy): domain Eukaryota; kingdom Metazoa; phylum Chordata; class Actinopteri; order Salmoniformes; family Salmonidae; genus Coregonus; species Coregonus clupeaformis. The sequence goes on along the minus strand of NW_025534419.1, from coordinate 126,880 downwards.
AAGGGCCTGGTTTCCCCATATTTTCCATAGTGTTCTATTGTTTCCAATACTTGCCTTATATTATCTCAAATTATCTTCCCATTTAAAAAACCTGTCTGATTAAAATAATAATATCCACAATACCTTTTTCAAATTCATCCTTACATTTTGCTAATATTTACATCAACAACTGAAGTGTAAGGGACCTCCAATTTTGTAAATGGACTGGATCTTTATATTTTCCACTTGTATCCTGTTTCATAATAATGAAATCAGACCTTCTTCTTGAGTGATCAGATAATCTACCATTTACATGGAGTGAGTTAAAACATACTAATACGGTCCTCTTAGTATATCAAACCGGTTTTGGTATACCTCATTATTATGCCATCCAACCATAGGAGTTTTCCCAGACTTAAAGTCTCTTTATCATATCTTTACTAATGCTGCAAACTTTGCTCCCAAATAGCCAGTTTCCATTTGCTGTAGCTACCATAAAGGAAGCCAAAATTTCTGCCAAAGGTTGGGCCTAAAAAAGTAATTTATAAAAATCATACTAAATGTTTTCTCAGACTCTTTTTGTTGAAAGATGTAAAAAAATCTATGTAGGTCAAAAGTAGTTGCACTATATAGGGGAATAGGGTGCCATTTAGACATTGCTGTACTCTAGCCTTAACTTCACAAGAGCCATGCCACCTCTTACTAAACATGGTTTGGCAGTTTGCTCTTTCTTTGACTCCCAGGAAAAACAGTCTTGTTTGTACACTTCTGTCACCTTACACAGAGCTAGCTCTATTAGTTTATAGCTTGTTTTTTAATGTGAAGAAGTGGTATCAGTCCTCCAGAGTCACTGGCTAACCCTTTCTCTTCCTCCCCAAATCCATCTTGCTTCTCTACCCAAATCTCTCCATTTGTTGTGCATATAACCTATATCACTACACTCTTTTAAAAAGCACAAGTTCCAAAGGTACTTTGGCTGTCCCCATGGGGAAACCCTTTTTTGGTTCCAATATAACTATTTTTGGTTCCACTACAACTCTTTTGGGTTCCATTAGCAAACCCTCTGTGAAAAAGTTCTTCAAAAGGGTTATTCAAAGGAGTTCTCCTATAGACAGCCAAAATAAAAAATAAATGTTCAAAGAGTGTAGCCACGGTGCCACAGTAAATATTGCCGATTGCATAGAGTATGGAAGATGCAACATTGCTACGAAGTGTAAGTTAACACAACACTCAAAACTGAACTAACAAAATATTAAGTAGGCATTTGATGTGAATTTAATTTCCTATGAATCACCAATTCACTTGTTGCCCTCAACTTAGCTTGTTTGTAATTACATACTGAAACCTGCCTACTGTTCTTGAATTGCACAAGTAGCCTGTTACAGGGATTATTTAATGTTCAATTACTGCCATTTCCTTGTCATTCAAAGTGTTCCATATATACTGAGTTACAAAACATTAAACCTTCCTAATATTACTTCCACCCCCTTTTGCCCTCAGAACAGCCTCAATTCGGTCAGGGCATGTACTCTACAAGGTGTCGAAAAATGTTCCACAGAGGACGCTGCCCCATGTTTACTCCAATGCTTCCCACAGTTGTGTCAGAAGTTGGCTGGATATCCTTTGTGTGGTGACCATTCTTAATGCACCAGGAACTGTGATTAAAAACCCGCAGCGTTGCAGTTCTTGACACACTCAAACCGGTGCGCCCTGCACCTACTACCTCCCCGTACAATGGCACTTAAATATTTTGTCTTTGCCCATTCCCAAATAGCACACATACACAATCCATGTATCAATTGTCTCAAGGCTTCCAAAGTCTTCTCCCTTCATCTACATTGATTGAAAGTGGATTTAGCTCAAGGTGACATCAATAAGGGATCATAGCTTTCCTTATTTCACCTGGTCAGTCTATGTCATAGAAAAAGCAGGTGTTCCTAATGTATTTGTACACTCAATTACGTATAGGCAATAAGCCCCTTATTTGAACTTTACTGATCTATACATACAAAATTAATTGGGCCTATAAATAATCCTGGGCACTCTACATTTGTTTTATAAACCATTATTAAGCTCTTAAATGTATTTTTATTGCTGTGGTTGATCATATGCCTACAAGTAAGTAAGTTCTCTTTTTTAGGCATACTGTATTTGCTTCCCTTTACTGTTGAAAATGTTTTTATGTACATATTTTTACTAGGTGTGGCATCTTTCAACAAGTCAATGAACATATTCAGCCTCACTCCTTCTCCATAAATATTTCATCAAGCTGTTAGTATTTAAAAATCTTTTCAGACATCTATATTCTGTCCAAATTTCTGCATCTACTATTTCATGTGCTTCAGTAGCGGTTAGTGACGCTTAAATTTTTATATACATACCTTATTTCTATTACAGCATATTGATACTGTCATTCATATTCCATTCACCCAGCTCAATGTAACATCGATAGGGTTAGGCTACTACATGATACTCCAAATCTTCCTATACACATCATGAGGTTGCTACAACCTAGTTAATGAGAAGTTTACAACGTAGGTGCACAGGTCGAGATTTTTTTGTTGTTGTGATCAAGGTGACAGACAGTGACACATTCAATACCGCCTTGCACACTCTTGCCTGATTCTCCTTTAAATCTAAGGGTGCCAATCATTAGTCCAACTTCATAGCGGAGTTTCTATTGACAAATTAAAATATGTTTATTTTTGTTCCCTTTTTCCGTTTTAACGTTTTTCAACGAATAATAATACACCCTGATCACAGCCTGCAAACACAGTTCCTTTCCCAGCCACATACAAACAGCATAACATTTTTTTGCTCTTGTATAATTCCTTCTTGCGTCTCTGCGCATCTCCTCCCCTCTCACCTTTTCCCTTCGCTTGTGGACTTCCAGTGCACAACACATCAACTGTCTTATACCATAAAAAAACCTTTCCAAGCCAAACCTTCCTATCATAACCCTTACTTTCCTACACGCCTACATCTTTGTCACCATATTATTAACGTCTCACTTAGTTAAATAAATAAATTGATCATTTTGCAGGCGCTCTTATCCAGACACTTACGGAAGCAGTGTTAAGGTCTGCCTTGCTCCAGGGCACATCGACAGATTTTTCACCTAGTCGGCATGGATTAGGCACACCTTTCGGTTACTGTACACCGCTCTTAACCACTAAGCTACCTGCCCACCCTAAGGCATTAGTAAACCCGCTACAATCATGCAGTACAGTGTACAGTCGGCAAAGCAGTTTGAGTTCGGTGCCGGTGTCAATACATTAATCAAACCCATTATTTGACTTGGAGGAGTTCCAGTGTTGGATAGCCATACCAGCTAGCTAACATACATCCCTCTGTTTGAGCAGGCTAAACTATTCTCCACATCTAAGTAGAAAGTGAAAGTGAAAAAAAAAAACAACCAAAATATCTCTTTCTCTTGCTTCTCCTTCATTTTTAAAAAATTAATTTGTTAATTTTTCAACCTATTGTCTTTCTCTCTCTTTAGTCAACTACTCACCACATTTTTATGTCACTGCTGTACTAACTAGCTATAACTTATGCTTTCAGTACTAGATTCATTCACTGATCCTTTGATTGGGTGGGCAACATGTCAGTTCATCTAGAGCTCTCAGTAGGTTGAAGACATCCTCGGGAAGTTGTCATAATTACCTGTATCTTGGGGGGGTAACCATACCTCCTTAGTTTTAATAATGAAGTCAATACCCGATACTAGCTTCTTCCCGGCTACACCATGGTGCTACCATACGAGAGTGCTGTTGAGGCTACTGTGACCTTCATTGCAAAAGCAAGTGTGTTTTAATCAATTATTTAGTGACGCTAATATGTTTATATAGTTTTTATCTAAAAAGGATACTTTAATGTTTCACTATTTTAAATGTTTATGAAATTCACTGGGTCCTCCCCTTCCCTCCTCTGAGGCCTCCACAAGATGTGCTTTCATGTTCTGTTTTTCTCACACACCTTTTTAATGTTGGTGACATTGATGAGTGTAGTAAGTAAACGTATACAGGTGAAACTCCAAGTATACCTTTGGGTCCTTATGGTTATGATTGCACAGAAATAAATACAGACCGACCTATGGCTGTGTGTTTGAGTGTAGCCTAATCACCATCATTGCACTCCAAGGCTCACATTCTGAATACCTTGGCTTTCCTGCCTACAGAAATTCCGAATAAACCAAAAACAACTGCAGTTGTTAGGATAGAGTCAGGATATTCACCAGCTGTTCCCTGTCTCTATCAAAATAGGGGTTAATACTCTGTCCTCTCATCCCACTAAAACAGGAAATGCTACAGCAGGAATTCTCTCTCCTCCTGTCTCTATAGGGCTCAAGTCCACTAGGGCTACTGCTGTAAACAAACAGCTTCTGACCAGAAGCCCAACACCCTCCCCCTCCCTATCCACCTCTGATCTCTCTGGGTTTTCTATTGACCTCCATAAAACCAACACTTTGGAAGAGAATAAAGGGGGGGGGTTGTTCCAGTGCTGAGACTGTATTTTTAGATGGGATTGGCATTTGAAGGGAGGAAATTGTGCAGGGACATGTGGGCATGCAGGGACTGTTTATGGTGAAAATACAGGGTGTTCATTTACATTTACGTCATTTTAGCAGGCGCTCTTATCCAGGCACTTACAGTAGTCAGCCCCACACATTTTTCTACTTTTTGGTACTGGTCCCCCGTAATCAACTCTCCCCAACACTGCCGTTACAAACACCATGCTCTACCAACTGGAGCCACATGGGATCATGGGTTACTAACACAGGTTCCTCAAGTGCTGATATCTGTATTCATGACACCCTAATGTTGCGTTATAGGGGGAGGCGTTAATCTTAGCATTTGATCTGATCATCCATTTCCAACAACACAATAATACATGAATATATAATAAAGATGTTTTTGGTGAAATTATGATAATGGTAAACATATGAACTACAATATCAGGCAGAGAAATATGCAAGACTGGAAGTCATTACCCTTTGATTGAATGTAATGTTGATCAGAGTAGTGTAAATGTGATGACCCTTTTGGCTCACGTGCAGACTAAACCACACGCATGTTGATTTTGTCCATCCACACCAGATGCGATCAGGACACGCAGGTTGAAATATCTAAATGAACTCTGAACCAACTATATTAATTTGGGGCATGGTCAAAACACATGAAACATTCATGGGCATTTAGCTTCTTGCTAGCTTGATGTGGCTAGCTAATTTGTCCCGGGATACAAACATTGGGTTGTTATTTTACCTGAAATGCACGAAGGTCCTTTTTTTTTCTGGATCATTGTAGAACTTTGACCCATTTTGAGTCTTTACTCTGATAATTAATCTACAGATGAAATGGGAAACCTAGTTAGTTTCTAATAATCTCTCCTCCTTCAGTCTTCTTCTTTTTCTGTGGCCTTTATATGGTGGGTTGGCAACCAACTTTAAGGTGCATTACTACCACCAACTGGAATGGAGTTTGGACCTCAGTTCGTCTTTCGATCACCTACGTGGGTATATGCTCCTAAAAACCAATGAGGAGATGGGAGATCTATTTTAGCGCCTGGCTACGCAGATGCTCGTTGAAGCGCGCGAGCAGTTTCGAATAAATTATTGAATAACATGTATAGGACCAGTCCAAAGTTTGGGACACACCTACTCATTCCAGGGTTTTTCTTTATTTTTACTATTTTCTAGCATTGTAGAATAATAGTGAAGACATCAAAACAATGAAATCGCCATTATGGAATCATGTAGCAGCCCAAAAAGTGTTTTATATTTTTGATTCTTCAAAGTCGCCACTTTGCACACTCTGGCATTCTCTCAACCAGCTTCATGAGGTAGTGTCACCTGGAATGCATTCAATTAACAGGTGTGCCTTTGTTAAAAGTGAATTTGTGGAATTTCTATCCTTCTTAATGCTTTTGAGCCAATCAGTTGTGTTGTGACAAGGTAGGTGTTATACAGAAGATAGCCCTATTTGGTAAAAGACCGAAGTCCATATTATGGCAAGAATAGCTCAAATAAGCAGAAACGACAGTCCATCATTACTTTAAGACATGAAGGTCAATCCTAACCGGAAAATTTCAAGAACTTTGAGTTTCTTCAAGTTCAGATCTTTCAAGAAACCATCAAATGTATGATGAAATTGGCTCTCTGAGAACCGCCACAGAAAGGGAAGAACCAGTTACCTCTGCTGCAGAGGATGAGTTCATGAGAGTTACCAGCCTCGAGAAATTGCAGCCCAAATAAATGCTTCACAGAGTTCAAGTAACAGACACATTTCAACATCAACTGCTCAGAGGAGACTCGCATGTAAATCAGGGCCTTCATGGTCGAATTGCTGCAAAGAAACCACTATTAAAGGACACCAATAAGAAGTGACTTAGCTTGGCCAAGAAACACGAAGCAATGGACGTTAGACCGTTGAAAATCTGTCCTTTGGTCTCGATGAGTCCAAATGTGAGATTCTTGGTTCCAACCACCGTGTCTTTGAGAGGCCTTGAGGTGAACGGATGATCTCCGGATGTGTGGTTCCCACCGTGAATTATGGAGGAGGAGGTGTGATGGTGTGTGGGTGCTTTGCTGGTGCACACTGTCTGTGATTTATTTTAGAATTCAAGGCCCACTTAACCAGCATTGCTAACTCAGCATTCTGCAGCGGATCGCCATCCCATCTGGTTTGCGCTGAGTGGGACTATCATTTGTTTTTCAACAGGACATTAACCCAACACACCTCCAGGCTGTGTAAGGGCTATTTGACCAAGAAGGAGAGTGATGTGAGTGCTGCATCAGATGACCTGGCCTCCACAATCACCCGACCTGAACCCCATTGACCGCAGAGTGAAGGGCGCGAGCCAACAAGTGCTCAGCCTATGTGGAACTCCTTCAAGACTGTTGGAAAAGCATTCCTCATGAAGCTGGTTGAGAGAATGCCAAGAGTGTGCAAAGCTTCAACCAAGGCAGAGGGTGGCTACTTTGAAGCAAATCAAAATATAACATATTTTGATTTGTTTAACACTTTTTGGGCTACTACATGATTCCATGTGTTATTTCATAGTTTTGATGTCTTCACTAGTTGAGTTTCGTTGCAATGCTTAGAAAATAGTAAAAATAAAGAAATACCCGAATGAGTAGTGTGTCCAAACTTTTGACTGTTACCTCGTATGTGTAAATGTATTTTGCAACGCGCTCGCTCCGCAACTTGGCGGGCTTATTCATCATGTCAGTCAGATCAGAAAACATGTCTCTCTCCCTGTTTAGCCTGAGTCCTCAGAGCCTTCAGCATCACACAAACCACAAGCCTCAAACGAATATCTGCAATAAAAACAGCCTGGCTTTTTTCCTAGCCCTCTACGGTGAACACGTTCATGGAAGAGAGCAAGTCCTTGGCTGCTTCTAGTCCTTGAGACGGATACAAACACACATTCCAATCAAAGGGGATGGACTGTCTCCTCTCTTTAGTTGGCTCTGTGCTGTGTTTGCAAGATACTGGAGCTATTCTTGCCCACTTCAATCTGGAAACAGCCATTTTAAGGGTGCACTCGTAATCACAATCTAGACACCGTGCTCTGTAATTTCTTTAATTCTACCTTGTAAAGTTTTGTGCTCTCTAAATTGATGGGATAACAAGGTTTCTTTTTGAAGGTTTCTTTTAAACAAGCCGATATCTCCTGTCCAACTGGCCTGAATCATTCAGAAATATTTATCCCCGGTTTCTGTAACCAAACACGTTGTCTTCTGTTGTGAGACTTCAGGGCCCATTCACGATGGCGGTGACCTCCTTGGATTCTTTTATTTCCATTAATTTGTATGAGAAGAGAGATAGCGAGGTGCTGGGTTAACAGAGCAGAGCCTAGCAGCAGCAGATGGGTCCCTCACACAGCACAGCCCCTTTCTCTCCTTGGCTGTTGTATTTATGCTTTGGTGTTTACTCACACTGTTTGGAAAGTGAAGTGATTCATCTGATATCTGAAATGGCACTCCCATGGCTGAGATTGCTCCATATTTGTTATGGTTTTATGCAGCCAAATATGCACAGAGCACATTGACCCACTTAAACTTCTCAAAGGTCTCAAATTAGCGTGAGTGTTTTGGGTAACGCTTTATTTCACATAACTAATTTTCTTATTACTGCAGTTGATTAACAGTAAGTAATGAATTGTTGTGATTATAAACACAACATGTATGCGGCTACAAGTGTTACCCAAACAATCACAAAGACTTCAATATGTTGGATGTTGATGTATTGTAAACGTTACGGCTGGGAAGTTTCATGTGGTGTGTCGTGTCTGTCCATCAGGCGAAGTGGGCGGTCCGAGGGTGACGATGACTGCCAACAAAGTTCCGAAAGGCTGCACCCCGAGCAAGAGGGGGCTAAGTGTGCCCAGGGACATCCCCGACAGGTCAGTGATATCACCACCAGCCTTGAGGCCAGGGGGAGAGGGAGAGGAGGAGAGGGGGAGAGGGTGGAGGGAGGGAGAGAGAGAGGGGATGGCTCTCAACATGCACTATGATGTCAGGAATAACCAGCGCAGGTGCACATTATCCTTTATTGCCTCAGTCAGGACATTTTCTTCAGGGAGGAAAGTTATTTTGGTAAGTCTGTATGAGTGAGTGAGAGGATACCGTGGGATCCCCACTATGTGTCTGTGTTGAGTAATACACTGCATACAGTAGGTGACATGGCTCATCAACCCACAGTTGTTAGCATTACGTAATTGTTAATAAGGAAGTACTGATTGGCTGCAGTATTCTGTCTTGCCTTTTCTCCAGAGTTACAGGGAAGCAGGGATAAGACTAGTAGTCTCGCTTTTGTAAACCATCCTCTACATTCTGAATAGGGCCCCATTCAACTATAAACTCTTTCTGGTCTGAGCAGAGGGGTCTTGTTTTGAGTTACCATGTTATGAGAGATGACATCTTCCTCCCTGGAACAGAGAAACAAACAGGGCTCCAGAGTAATGAAAGTGCTGGCGATAGACTGTTCTGTTTTGTGATCTGTCTTTCCCTTCAACACTATATATACACAGACAGGCTTAGAGTGAAGATTTAAGATCTACAGGAACTGGCATCAACTGGCATGGAAATGCTTACATCGGACTCACAGGGTGCAACTGCAAGCCTTCACCATCTGCTACTTGGTGTGTAGTCTGTCAGGGGATGTTAGTTTACCAAGTGCTACATGTCCTTGTATAACACAGCAGTCAGTGTTTGTGGCTCTGACGTGTTTTAGTTGGATCTCTTATGTAAATAACCTGAGAAGGGATGCCAATTGGAAGTTAGCTACAGCCCTGGCTGCTACATTGGCTCAGTGTGAAATCACCATAGCCTGTGAGGAGTTTCAGAAACATGAACATCACTGACAGATATTTTTTTTAAGAGAAATTGATTTTGTGCTGAGAAGTTGTTTTTCCTGTTACCTCACCATGTCTCTGAGTTAGATACACTCTAGAAAAAAGGTGATATCAAGAACCTGAAAGGTTATTCTGCTGTCCCTATAGAGATAACCCTTTGAATTGCCTTTGGTCCAGGTAGAACCTTTTGGTTCCAGGTAATCCTTTTGGGTTCCATGTGGTGGGACCCTTTCCACAGAGTGTTCTACATGGAACCCAAAAGGGTTCTTCTTGGAACCAAAAAGTAAGTTCTCCCTGGAACCAAAAGTGTTATCCTATGGGGACAACCCAAATAACCCTTTTAGAACCCTTTTTTTATAAGAGGTAGTGAGCCCTGGTCTCCTTCTGATAATCTACTCAGGTTACATCAAGTGTTTGAATCTAACAATTGTACCCATCGCTCATCTAACGACCCCAGTCCAAAGAGAATAAACACAGTTCTCTAGAAACAATAACACTCCCTAGCTCTGTTACATCAACACTCTACACAGTTCATGATGTTTCTATAGTTTTTACTTATGTAAAAAATTGCACAATGTTAAATAAAGGTTAAATAAAATAAAATAACAAATAAAAATATGATTTAAGAGAGGAAACGTAATTTATGCAAACAGAGAGAGCAGCGTTATATACTTGCCCCCCAACTTCCCACAAGTCTCTCTATCCTAGATGGAGAAAAAAGAAAGGATTCTGTCGGTAATACTATCATTCCTTGGCAGGAAAGAATTCTTGAGAAGACAACATCTCATAAGATCTGGGAGGGTGCAGCACGTCTTTGATGGGCACTTCTTTTAATAGAAAAGATAATTGCTGAGAAAAGGGAAATTAAGAACTGGAAAGCTGAATATAAATCTATAAAAGGTCAAAGGAAATGAAATTAAACACATTTATGAGAGGAAGAGAGAGGGTGTCTTGAGGGTGAAGCTCAAAAAATGAAATAGAGGGGATGTTAATGCTTCTCTCTCTTTGGAAAATCTATCTATTATCTGGGTTACTGGAAGCCCTCCTGTTGTAGCCCGGTCTATCAACAGAACAGGAAGTGGCCTATGTTGATGTGGTGTGCCCTGGCTGCCTGCTGGAGGACAGGGGTCCAGGACCCAGGAGCCAGGCCCTCACTGGCACCCAGCTCAGTACATGTGTGGCCGCCACAGTTGAAGCTGCCCAGCACCAGAGCCAGGCTTGTTTTAACTGGCCCAGTCCTGACCACCACCAGAACACCCCCACAGGACCCCATCCCCAACGCAGCTATCCGTACTGGAGAATTCTGCACTTTATGTTTTTCCTTTTGTGTGAAAAGGAACTTACAGGGGCTTAATAATGCAGTCAAACCAGCTTTTATGACTCCTGGAGTAATCTTGGCCAAGGCGTGCCTAAGGGGTATTTTTGAAGTCGCTGTTATTCTACTGGCTGATTGAACTTACATTTGGGTATAATGGTCTGATGGGTGGATAGGGGGTGTTTGAATCGATATATTACAAAGGTTCTGTTGCTATTTGAAATACATCTACAGTGATATTACACTGGGGGCAAGGTTTTAACTATCACAGAATGTTATGGCTGTTGAGAGGTCAAACAAGAACCAGACCTGAATTTATACTAAACAAAAATCACAAATGCAACATGCAACAATTTCAACTGATTTTCACTGAGTTACAGTTCATATAAGGAAATCAGTCAACTGAAAAAAAAAAAAATGTATGCCCTAAATCTATGGATTTCACACTGACTGGGCAGGGGCACAGCCATGGGTGGGCCTGGGAGGTGCATAGGCCCTCCTACTTGGGAGCCAGGTGTCAACTGATATTGAATACTTATCGTTCCTAGTGAGATTCCAGTAACCAATCATATTATATTATATTGTGATATGTTTAAAAGTTGACAGCTATTTCAAATCAGCTGTCAGAAGCTGCATGACGAAGCCAGTTTATTTTGAGCCAATCAAAACTCAATATTCTATCCTAGTCCCCTCTCCTAACCTCACATTTCTACACCAGTGGGCTCCAACATGTTGAAAAGGAGCTAGAAACGGAACATGAAGAGCTACCGCCATTCTATGGAAGAAAAACTATGTTTCAAATCGTCATGGGAAGTTGTATAAAATTTAACAAAAAAGAGAACTGGATATTAACACTCCCTTATCTATCCGAACATGCGAAGGTTTTGAGGGAAAGATTAACGCCAAGGATTTGGTGAGTTTTCATAAGGAGAACGAGCCACTAGCGATTAAGGCTAGTTAAGCTATTGCTAGTATTTTGTGTGTGTTCATACTGAACCAAGCATATCGCACGCTGTTAACATTTAGGCTAGCTCAGCTATCGATCAGTTGAAATAGCAACGTTAGTGATCATGCTAATCATGCATGGCAACTATTTTAGTTTTCATACTTTTATAAAATGTGATTAGCTATTATCATAATCCATTTTGGTACGCAGTTATGTTTTTAGATGACTTTCTAAGAAATGGTGTATAGGTATAAGCACTAGCGCTTTCCATTTGACCAGGCTAGTCTATTGTTCAGTCCACGTGCGCCTGGTGCTGTAGTTGTGTAAAGATCTTTCCATTTGCCCAGGCTAGTCTATTGTTCAGTCCACGTGCGCCTGGTGCTGTAGTTGTGTAAAGATCTTTCCATTTGCCCAGGCTAGTCTATTGTTCAGTCCACGTGCGCCTGGTGCTGTAGTTGTGTAAAGATCTTTCCATTTGCCCAGGCTAGTCTATTGTTCAGTCCACGTGCGCCTGGTGCTGTAGTTGTGTAAAGATCTTTCCATTTGCCCAGAGCTAGGTCTATTGTTCAGTCCATGCGCCTGGTGCTGTAGTTGTGTAAAGATCTTTCCATTTGCCCAGGCTAGTCTATTGTTCAGTCCACGTGCGCCTGGTGCTGTAGTTGTGTAAAGATCTTTGCATTGCTCAGGCTAGTTTATTGTTTAGTTCAAGTTTTATTTTCTTAAGCTAAGAGCTATATTAATGTTTATATGAAAGGTACTCATGGTATATATAGTGTGTGATCCTGTTTGTAAAACAGGTCCGTTTTTTTGTTGTTGTATGGATTCAGTTCCACCAAGGATGGCGAGCCGCCTAACCCAGGACATCCGTAAGAAGATTTGCATGCGAAGATTTCATTTCCTTTTCCTTGGAGGGACACTGAATTTGCACTGCCATACTACGGTGTGGTAGGATTCTTTGTTGCAAGACATCATTGCACCATACATTGCAGTGGACTGACATAAGCACATACCACTTTTAAACACCCTTACAGTGTTTATTGATATGCACAGTCACTCATTTGATTCCATCTCATAGTGGTTTATAAGTCAGTATTTGTGAATTGGGTTGTGTTTTTCTGTGGATTCATGTTTATTTTATTTGTATTGAACTTTGAACATTGAAAGCTGAGCTACCCTCAGATTAAAATAGTTGGGTGCACCCTAGTAAACTATAGGCGGGCTATATGGCCGATATCTAAGTCTATTGTACTGTTGATGTATTGAATTCATATTGAGCTCATTGTACAAATGTCACATCAATATTTACTCAAAGTGATTCTTTTTTTTGTACTAAAATTTTAATTACAAAATGCAAGCCGGCATTCTTTTCCTAAATTATTCAGTTGTGCGGTCTTCATTTCTCACTACTTCTCAGTAGCGAACCTAACTGGTCCAATAGAGTTTAAGCTTAAACATAGTGTTAAGCAATTGTTACACAGGCCCACCCACTAGGGAGCCAGGCCCAGCCAATCAGAATGAGTTTTTCCCAACAAAAGGGCTTTATTACAGACAGAGAATACTCCTCAGTTTCATCAGCTGTCCGGGTGACTGGTCTCAGACGATCCCCAGGTGAAGAAGACGAATGTGGAGGTCCTGGGCTGGCATGGTTACAAGTGGTCTGCAATTGTGAGGTTGGTTGGACTTACTGCCAAATTCTCTAAAACAACGTTGGAGGCGGCTTATGGTAGAGAAATGAACATTAAATGATCTGGCAACAGTTCTGGTGGACATTCCTGCAGTCAGCATGTAATTGCACTCTCCTCAAACTTGAGATATCTGTGACATTGTGTTGTGTGACAAAACTGCACATTTTAGAGTGGTATTTTATTGTCCCCAGCACAAGGTGCACTTGTGTAATGATCATGTTGTTTAATCAGCTTCTTGATATGCTACACCTGTCAGGTGGATGGATTTAAATTGGCAAATTAGAAATGCTCATTAACAGGGATGTAAACAAATTTGTGCCCAACATTTGAGAGAAATAACCTTTTGTGTGTATGGAACATTTCTGGGTTCTTTTATTTCAGCTCATGAAACATGGGACCAACACTTTACAAGTTGCGTTTCTATTTTTGTTCAATATATACAGTGGGGGAAAAAATATTTAGTCAGCCACCAATTGTGCAAGTTCTCCCACTTAAAAAAGATGAGAGAGGGCCTGTAATTTTCATCATAGGTACACGTCAACTATGACAGACAAAATGAGATTTTTTTTCTCCAGAAAATCACATTGTAGGATTTTTTATGAATTTATTTGCAAATTATGGTGGGAAATAAGTATTTGGTCAATAACAAAAGTTTCTCAATACTTTTGTTATATACCCTTTGTTGGCAATGACACAGGTCAAACGTTTTCTGTAAGTCTTCAGGTTTCACACACCTGTTGCTGGTATTTTGGCCCATTCTCCATGCAGATCTCCTCTAGAGCAGTGATGTTTTGGGGCTGTCGCGCTGGACAACACGGACTTTCAACTCCTCCAAAGATTTTCTATGGGGTTGAGATCTGGAGACTGGCTAGGCCACTCCAGGACCTTGAAATGCTTCATTCCGAAGCCACTCCTTCGTTGCCCGGGCGGTGTGTTTGGGATCATTGTCATGCTGAAAGACCCAGCCATGTTTCATCTTCAATGCCCTTGCTGATGGAAGGAGGTTTTCACTCAAAATCTCACGATACATGGCCCCATTCATTCTTTCCTTTACACGGATCAGTCGTCCTGGTCCCTTTGCAGAAAAACAGCCCCCAAAGCATGATGTTTCCACCCCCATGCTTCACAGTAGGTATGGTGTTCTTTGGATGCAACTCAGCATTCTTTATCCTCCAAACACGACGAGTTGAGTTTTTACCAAAAAGTTCTATTTTGGTTTCATCTGACCATATGACATTCTCCCAATCCTCTTCTGGATCATCCAAATGCACTCTAGCAAACTTCAGACGGGCCTGGACATGTACTGGCTTAAGCAGGGGGACACATCTGGCACTGCAGGATTTGAGTCCCTGGCGCGTAGTGTGTTACTGATGGTAGGCTTTGTTACTTTGGTCCCAGCTCTCTGCAGGTCATTCACTAGGTCCCCCCGTGTGGTTCTGGGATTTTTGCTCACCGTTCTTGTGATCATTTTGACCCCCACGGGTGAGATCTTCGCGTGGAGCCCCAGATCGAGGGAGATTATCAGTGGTCTTGTATGTCTTCCATTTCTAATAATTGCTCCCCACAGTTGGGATTTCTTCAAACCAAGCTGCTTACCTATTGCAGATTCAGTCTTCCCAGCCTGGTGCAGGTCTACAATTTTGTTTCTGGTGTCCTTTGACAGCTCTTTGGTCTTGGCCATAGTGGAGTTTGGAGTGTGACTGTTTGAAGTTGTGGACAGGTGTCTTTTACACTGATAACAAGTTCAAACAGGTGCCATTACTACAGGTAACGAGTGGAGGACAGAGGAGCCTCTTAAAGAAGAAAGTTACAGGTCTGTGAGAGCCAGAAATCTTGCTTGTTTGTAGGTGACCAAATACTTATTTTCCACCATAATTTGCAAATAAATTCATTAAAAATCCTACAATGTGATTTTCTGGATTTTTTTTCTCAATTTGTCTGTCATAGTTGATGTGAACCTATGATGGAAATTACAGGCCTCTCTCATCTTTTTAAGTGGGAGAACTTGCACAATTGGTGGCTGACTAAATACTTTTTTTCCCCACTGTAATGTGCATTTGGAGCAATACTGTGGATATATACTGTACAGTTTGATTTAAAGGCCATTAGTAATAATGTTTCCCCAGCAGAAGCTTATTGTTGAACATAGCTAACATCAAAATGCTTTTTAGATATATTCTTACAAATTAATGTGGCAAATCAAAACTAAATGTAGATTAATTACAGAACTGAACAATGGAGTTCAACCTTGAGAATGTTGGTTACTAAAAGTAATCCGTCCTCTTGCTATTTTCACCCTTGTTTGGTCTTTATCCATTTGCTTTCCTTTGAAACCATATCGCATATGTTTCCATTTTAGACGCACTGGATAATTGGACATAACTTTGGACTTTTACCACAGTCAACTGGAACGTGATCTAGCTAGCACTATTCTGCAAAAACGATGATGTATGAATAGCTTCATCCAGGACACTGGTCATTATGGTCCTGGACTAGGGCTTAAACTGTGTCCAGGAAACTGAACCTATGAGTCCAGCCTCTGGACTGGGTTTAATGAGAGTGAACGCTGAGTCCAACCCCCAGGTCCAAACCAGGCATGTGGGGCCAGTTTCACTCCCCTCTACCTCATTATGAGAAACCAAGCAGTTTCAACTGGAGAAGTAATACAGTAGTCCCTCAGAGCTAATCTGTAGTGATCTGGTTCTCAATTTATTTTCTGAGATTTTTACAAATCAATTAAAATGAAAAGCTGAAATGTCTCGAGTCAATAAGTATTCAACCCCTTTGTTTTGGCAAGCTTAAATAAGTTCAAAAGTAAAAATGTGCTTAATAAGTTGCATGGACTCACTGTGTGCAATAATACATTTACATTTTAGTCATTTAGCAGACGCTCTTATCCAGAGCGACTTACAGTTAGTGAGAGTGCATACATGTTTTTAGGTTGTTTTTTTTAAATATTATTTTTCATAATAGTGTTTAACATGATTTTTTAAAGACTACCTCATCTCTGTACTCCCCACATACAATTATCTGTAAGGTCCCTCAGTCGAGCAGTGAATTTCAAACACACAGATTCAACAAAGACCAGGGAGGTTTTCCAATGCCTCGCAAAATAAGGGCACCTATTGGTACATGGGTACAAATAAAAAAAGCTGACATTGAATATCCCCTTTGCGTAATGGTAAAGTTATTAATTACACTTTGGATGGTGTATCAATACGCCCAGTCACTACAAAGATACAGGCGTCCTTCCTAACTCAGTTACCGGAGAGGAAGGAAACCGCTCAAGGATTTCACCATGAGGCCAATTGTGACTTTAAAACAGTTACAGAGTTTAATGGCTGTGATAGGAGAAAACTGAGGATAGATCAACAACATTGTAGTTACTGCACAATACTAACCTAATTGACAGAGTGAAAAGAAGGAAGCCTGTACAGAATAAAAAATATTCCAAACATAATGTTATGGGTATTCTTGTAATCGTTCCGGACTGGGATGTTTTTCAGGATAAAAAAAGAAACGGAATGGAGATTAGGTACAAGCAAAATACTAGAGGGAAACCTGGTTTAGTCTGCTTTCCACCAGACACTGGGAGATTAATTCACCTTTCAGCAGGACAATAACCTAAAACACAAGGCCAAATCTACACTGGAGTTGCTTACCAAGAAGAGAGAGAGTGAATGTTCCTGAGTCGCCAAGTTACAGTTTTGACTTAAATCTACTTAAAAATCTATGGCAAGACCTGAAAATGGTTGTCTAGCAATGATCAACAACCAATTTGACAGAGTTGAAGAATTTTGAAAAGAATAATGTGCAAATGTTGCACAATCCAGGTGTGGAAAGCTCTTAGAGACTTACCCAGAAAGACTCACAGCTGTAATCGCTGCAAAGGTGCTTCTACAAAGTATTGACTGGGTGTAGTAAATTAGATATTTCTGTATTTAATTTTCAAAACATTTGCATAAATGTCTAAAAACATGTTTCACGTCGTCATTATGGGGTATTGTGTGTGTAGATGGGTGAGAAAAAACATCTATGTAATCCATTTGGAATTCAGGCTGTAACACAACAAAATGTGGAATAAGTCAAGGGGTATGAATACTTTCTGAAGGCACTGTAATTGAAATACTTTTTGTCACTCATATTGTTATTTGTTCTATAATAGGCCCACCCTACACTCAGAAAAAAAAAGGTGCTATCTAGAACCTAAATGGTTCTTCGGCTCCAGGTAGAACCCTTTTGGGTGCTGTACAGGTGCTGTACAGCTCTCTCCCTAGTAGTCCCCACCCTAGGTTTGTTCTGTCAACTCTATTGGATTTGAACCCGTAATGCTTGTTTAGAATTTAAAATGTACAATTAGGGATTGTTTGAGAAGGAGGCAGGCAGTTTGTCAGGAGGAGTTAGGTCACTGACACAGTGAGTCAGACAGTCTGACTCTGGCCTGCAGGTGATCAGGTGCTGCACAGCTCTCTCCCCCAGTAGTCCCCACCCTCGTGGAAAGACAGAGCCCAGTGGTGTGAAGAGATCTGTCTCAACCTGCAGCTCGGATCACAGCCATCACTTCCTCCTCCCTGCCCAGCCCAGCTCACACTTGTTATTCTAACCATCGCTAGCTGTGACATCAGATCCCCACCACCGCCTTGGGTTTCGCAAGCCTCAGTCAGGAGCCAAGTCCAGAAAGTTCCCAAAGTCTTCTGAGTGGGGGTAGAAACGGAAGAGTCAGAGATGCGGTGAGAAATGTGTCTCTCTGTGAAAAGCCCAAATGAGGTCAGCAGCAGGGTGTTTTATCCACATTGCTCAGCAGTGAGCAGCAGCAACGTAGCATTAGCGTCGGTGTGAGGTGAACAATGGGCCAGTCTGTAATGAGCCAGGGGCCGGGCCGGCGTCCTCTCTGTGAGGCTGTTAGCTGTTAGCATCAGGAAACACAGACAACTCTCCCAGGACTAGTGCGGTAGGCTGCTGGTGAAGGTAAGACCTAAGAGCGTCTCATCTGTCTCTCAGTGTGGTGTATTCCCATGGCTTTGTGTGTGGCGTCTACATCAATTCTACCCAAATTATTTTAATTGAAAATCCACACATGCATTTTTACTGTAGATATGTATTTGCTTTGGCCAACAGGGATCCCATACTGCCAAAGTTATGTCACATTACTGGGTGCTTTCCATTGGTTATTTTACATGAGTGGTCAAAGTTTTCATGTTGCCTATTATCTTAGAAATACATTCTGGCGTTTAAGGTTTTTCTTCTCCAAAGAAAGCGTTTTTCCCCCTCTGTTGCCATATAAGCTTTAGCTGCAATGATTAATCTTCCGCTGGTAAGCAGAAAACACCTGAGGTAACTACTGGTATTCCACGCCTAGTTTCTCTCAATGTGCAGTCAGCAGTGTTGAGAGGAATTCACAGCAGCTCTCAGTGCCAGACTCTTCCGAGCTGTTTAGTGAGCAGAATTATTATTTTGCTATTTGGGAGCAAATAAAGTAACGTTGTGAGAATGGTACCATGATGTTTCTGACCCAGCCCCCCTACTCTTGTTCCAGGTGCAGTCTCGTCCCCACCCCCTATTCTCCTCTGCCACACAGGGGCGGTGCCACGCCCGCTCAGCGACAGCGAGGACAACAGGCAGCACGTCAGATACGTCAAAACAGACGGCAGACTCTTGGGCCGGGCCGCCTGGAGCAGCAAGACCGCTAGCCTCTGCAGCGGAGCCCTCCCTCTCCTGTGACCTACCGTCCCAGAGCCGACTTACCAAGTCCAAGAGCATTGGCTGCCTGGACAACAAGCTCTCCATCTACAAGCCCTCTGGTGGGGCTCAGGTGGGTCAGGAGGCCCAGAGGGGCCAGGAGGAGCAGAAAGAGAACCAGAAACAGGAGGATCTTCCTGGGGGGTGGACTGAGTGGTGGGCCCCTCGAGCTGGAGCACCCTATCCCTGGGACCCTCGTCCAACCACGTCCACAAGCGCACCCTCTCTCAGCCGCCCCGTGTCGGGGGGCATCCTCTGTGGCCATCCGTAAGAAGATCTCCAGAATGGGAGTGCAGGAGGGTGGCTCTGCCTAGGATGAGCCTGTGTCTGGAGAAGAGGCCTGTAGGTGAGCGTGTGGGCGCAGCGAGGGGCTTCCCCAGCTCCTCTCCTCACCTTGCAGTGAGAAGACCTTTGACTTCAAGAGCATCCGGAGGATGAGTATGGCTTTCTCAGAGTGCTCCTACCCAGAGACGGAGGAAGAGGAGGCAGCCTCAGACAGGGAGGGCGCCGCTTCCCAGAAGAGGCCAGGAAAGACCGACTCCTCTGCGTTATTCATGCACTCCCTGTGCGCGCGAAGGAAACGTCTGCTGTACTCAATCGGATACAAAAGATCGAAGGTGCTGAAGGAGAGCCCCAGCCAGCCACCGCGGTATCTTAGTAACTGCTATGCACCAGACAAAACGAGACAGAAGTCTTTTACAATAGGTGGGATCGAGGACTTGGACAGTAGGGGCACCAGTAAACGCAGCAGTATATGTTCCGTGGCCACAGAACCAGACGCCCCGCCGGCATCTGATAAACTCTCCAGACAGAGGTTCAGTGTGAGCTCAACCCGGTCAGAGACCGAGAGCCCAGAGCCCCCATGTCAACAGACCCCGGAGGGCATGCCAGTCAACCCCCTGCCCAAACCTAAACGCACCTTTGAGTACGACGCCAACCGCAACCACAAGGGCATGTCGCCAAGCAACGGACTACCTCCTGGCAGTGCCTCTGAGGAGTCACCACCCCCTGCTGCCCACCACTCCCCGCACCCAACATGACGCAAAATCTGACAAAGGACGGGAGCACCCCTAAGAGACTACAGGACAGGTGAGAATAGTCACGTCACCTCTAGATGTGTACACGCTTAGGAAAAAGGGTTCCTAATAGGTTCTTCGGCTGTCCCATAGGAGAATCCATTTTGGGTCCAGTTAGAACCCTTTTGATTCCAGTTAGAACCCTTTTTAGTTTCCATGTTAGAACCCTCTGTAGAAAGGGTTCTTTCTATCTGGAACCAAAAAGGGTTCTTCAAAGTGTTCTCCTATGAGGACAGCTGAAGAACTCTTTAAGGTTCAATATTACACTCTTAGAACAGAATGTGCTGTCTTTTATTGTAATGGTATGTGTCAGTAAGTACACGGTTCAGTGAACTGATGTTTTTGTGTTGTGCTTAGTGCATTCTCAGACAGTACAAACGTATCTTATCCCCCGGGCCCCCCCCTCTCCCTCAGAATCAGCCATGCTGATCAAACAACATGGTGAACAGGAGATGCTGATTATGTAGCTGCACAACAAAACATGGGTCCTGCAGGCTGCAGTAAAACAGAGAGGCAGCGAATTTGTTTAGTTCCTTTCTGAGAGTGGCACATGGACGACTAGAACATTTATTTGTCTTGGATTTGTAAATGTCTCTAACATGTCCCGAGAATGTTTTTAGGGGGTAAGGATCACAGACCAAGCGTTTACTTTGTTGGTGTTCTAGTGTATTGAATTATTGGCCTTTTGTCTGTCTCTGGCTGTAGTCAGATAGACAGTAGAGTGGTCGCACTCACTTCATATTGATGCTGCTAACTGAATTGGTTCCACCAAGTCTGCCTCTGTTCAGCGTTTGATAATAAGCAGATAAATGTTGAATCAGCTGTTAATTTTCTCAAGGCCTCAATGTTTTCCTGCATTAGAAAAGAGATGGTATTTTTGGCCTCATATGAAGAGTGTCGCATTGTTCTATTGATATTGCTTATAGCTTTTTTTTCTTGGCTTTTCTAATATGAGTTGTCTAGAATGCTGCCATTGAAATGGAATATGTTAAATTGAGTTTCTGCCATTTTTTCCAGTGTTCTTTTGTAAGAATGCCAGGCTCATTGAACAAAATTAAGTAGCCTAATTGCACATACAAACAAATTGCAAATGTCAACTACATTAGACAGGGCATTGTATATCTTAGTATAAGGCCAGGTAACAAAAAGTCTGCTGTCTGTGAGAAACAATCAAAGTATTACTTGTAAATAGCTCTATAACACAATGCACTCTAATAATTACATTTTTACATTTACATTTTAGTCATTTAGCAGACGCTCTTATCCAGAGCGACTTACAGTTAGTGAGTGCATACATTTTCTGTTTGATATAGAACATCCTTAAATATCTCTACTCAGCTCGACCAAACTGTTAATATCCAAGACCATAAATAGTTCTATCCTTGAAATCCAACAGCTTTTCAACAACGTTCCAAGTAACTCTTACATCAAGCAGGACTGTATTATTCTTCAATCATGCCTGTTATATAGCAAAGGCCTACAGTATATTGTCTTGCCAGTGGACATCCCAAGGTTCCCAGTGTGTGCCTCCTCATCCCTCTTCATTATGTTGCTATAGAGCTGTGCAGTACAGGCAGCTATTAGCCTGTTCATGTCTTTCTGGAACACTTGATATTGTTTATTACCCTCATTCTTTATCCCCCTTCAAATTGACTTCAGAGCACAACTTGTTTAGGCAGTGACTGAGGGCAGGGCCTTGCAGATCCCTCTTGATGAGCGGGGAGGGAGGAGGAGGAGATCTTTTAATGTCCCTGACTTGGAGTCAGTGTTTAACATTCCTGCGGCAGAGGCAATTTCAGAGCATGTTTAAAAGCCATGAGCCGTCAATGGAGCAGGACAGCAGGCTTGAGCTCACTGATTTAATGGAGGGACACTCCCCCTGTCCTGTCCTGTCCTGAGCATTCAGAGTCCAGACACACATAAGCTGTCATGCTATGTACATACGTACAGTACACAGAACTCCAGAAAAGATGTGGGTTGGTGGTAAAATAAACAGGAAATGACTTTGTGATTGGAGCACATGTTGCTGTCAGGTAATTAGATTAGTGGTGCTCCTGAACCAGTGTTCCAGGTCTTCTCTCTCTCTCTCTCTCTCTCTCTCTCTCTCTCTCTCTCTCTCTCTCTCTCTCTCTCTCTTCTCTCGCGCTCCAAACAAAGCCGCTCTCGCTCTGCAACACACCAACAACTCTGGCTCTCGCTCTCTCTGGCTCTCGCCGCGCTCTCGCCTCCCTTCGTTCTCCCGCTCTCCCCGCTCTGAATTGGCAGCTTCTTAGAGGGCTGCTGAGGGATGAGGTTATTTGGGTCTCCTTGGAACATTCAAGTGGCTTGCATCCTCTCAGGTGGTCCTTGTCGATTGTAATCGGCCAGTAGAGGATGTCAGGATGGAATGAACCAGACCGACTGCAGCTCTTCTCCACTGTGTCGCACACAGCCATGCATGATTAAATACCATTTTTCTCTTCTGCTTTTTTTCTCTCTCCTCTCTCTCTTTCTCTCTCTCTTTCTCTCTCTCTCCTCTCTCTCTCTGTCCTCTCTCTTTCTCTCTCTGTGATTCTCTCTCTATCTTCCTCTCTCTCTCTCTCTCTCTCTCTGACTCTCTCTCTCTGGTCTCTCTCTCTCTCTCTCTCTCTCTCTCTCTCTCTCTCTCTCTCTCTCTCTCTCTCTCTCTCTCTCTCTCTCTCTCTCTCTCTCTCTCTCTCTCTTCCTCTCTCTCTCTCTCTCTCTCTCTCTCTCTCTCTCTCTCTTCTCTCTCTCTCTCTCTCTCTCTCTCTCTCGCTCTAGGAGTCATGTGAGTTGGAGGATGCTGCCAGCCTGGCCTCTCGTACTCCGTCCTCTCCCACAGAGAATGGCACTGTTCCACAGAGACCTCGGCAGCAGCCGGCCCAGCTCCAAAAGCACTTTAGAGGAGAACGCCTATGAGGACATAGTGGGTAAGCATGGTGCTGTGTCTGGAGACCTGAGGAGAACTCCAGCCTGACCCGGGACACGTACTTATGCATATAATTCAGTGAATAACCAGGATTGTGAAAGCCAAACTCTATCAGTGGCTCCCGATGCAAGCAGTAATTCCAAAATCCTTTCACACACTTGAGATTTCTAGAGAAGTCTGATTGTTGGCCACTCTCTCTATATCCTCACGCTCTCAGCTGCCAAGTAGACTGGATTGTTTTTATTCTAAAGGATGGCATGAAGATGTGTGCTGCTTTCTGGTTTCACCATCAACTCCTAATTGTTATGGACTTATGTCAAGCATTTCTTCTTCTGCTGAAAGGCTCTGTGTGTCTGTCTCGAGACAATGGTTGTGCGGAGCCAGCAACAACAGATGGGTTATATAATGCTAGCTGGCCTTCCCTGGTTAAAAGGAATTTGACAGTCATGGTGTACATTTATATCGCATCTGCTTTCTATTGGAACAATCCCAATTAGCTGACTGAAAAACTCTCAGGGCTTTTCAAAAATCAATGGTAGGTTTATACTTCATATTCCTGCTTTATGTTTATTCAGCCCTGTATGGTCATGTCAAGAAAATATGATCATCACTCACTCTACATTATCAGGCCATTCCTTGAGACAAAGAATGGCATTCCACCGTTTACTGGATTATATTGTAAGATTACTCTGTGGTTGTAGCACTTTGGGAAAATGTCAACTTGATATGCCTCAGCTAAAGCCCAGACCTAGCACTAAAGCTAATTTCACATAAATCAAGTGTTCGACAGTCTCACAAGGAATTGCTTTCACAAAATTGGGGGAATATCAATCCTCCAACAAGGACTTTTGACCTCCTGATAGTTTTAGTAACATGGAAAACTACAATATCACAGTATAAGCAGGACCAACTCTAATTTCTCTGTATTGAGGTTGACAAAGTACAAATGTATGCCAAATTCCTTTCCAGTAGTAAATGTCCTGAGGACTGTGGACAGTGAAAAGGCTGGTTCTCCTGAGGTGCTTCATGTGGCATCGATGTCTGTCACGGCTTGAATGTGAGACCCAGTAAAAGAATGGGGAATGACATGTTTTCAGTTGGAAATTAGCACGATTAGTGTTGGTGGACATATGTTGTAGCCTTTGAGCATATTTTTTTTTGCAAGCACATGGGTCAAATTAAGACTAATGGCCATATTTCTCCCTCATACATGGTTGACTCTCTTCCTCTATTCGTCCTGTATGGCGTTTTATTCAGTCACTGAGGATGACCAATGGTTCCAGGCAGAGCATGAATCGGTGGCCGCGAGGGGACCCGGGGGACTTTCATGCGTACCCCAACAAAGAGTCCATTGTTCGCCGGCCGAACACCTCGAGTATGGGATCGGCGATGTGGTCAAAGGCATTTTGGCTGAATGCTGATTAGTTCCAGAGAAATACATTGCCTCTGTGAGCTCTCCCTCCCCAGTGATCCTGGCTGCTCCAGTCTGAAATAGGCCTAGCTGGCTCTGATCACGGCATGGAATGGTGGTTCCACCACCATTAACAGCGGTTTACAGGTCAGATGTTCCGTTAGGCAGCAGCCACAGCAGTGGGAGATAAGCCATATTCTAGTCCCTCTCCGCTCGTATTTCAACGTAGCAGCTCAGACACTTTGGACTCAGACACACACAGCCCTTCTCGAAGCATTTAATCAACTGTGAGAGATCATAGCTGTCTGAGAGACAGTAGGCCACTGACAATGAGCACATTAAATAAAGACTCTTCTCAAAAAATCAAATCAATACAATTTAATTTGTCACATGCGCCAAATACAACTGGTGTAGACTTTACAGTGAAATGCTTGCTTACGAGACCTTCCCAATGTTGCAGAGTTTTGAAAATAATAATAAAAAATTGAACACAAGGGAATAAAATTAAATACACAAGAATGGAGCTATATACAGGGAGTACCAGTACCAGATCAATGTGCAGAGAGGTACGAGGTATATGAGGTAGATATGTACATGAAGGCAGGGTAAAGTGACTAGTCATCAGGATAGATGATAATAAGAGTAAGATAGAGAACAGAGTAGCAGCAGCAATTGATAAGTGTAAAGGTGTATGTGTGTTTGTGTTGTGTCTGTGTATGCATATGTAGTGTATGTGAATGTGTTTGTGTGGGAGTGTCAATGTAGTGTATGTGAGTGAGTGTGTATGTGGTGTGTGTATATATAGTCTAGTGAGTGTGCGTAGGGTCAGTGCAAGATAGTCAGTGCAGATAGTTTGGGTACCATTCATTTACTATTTAGCAGTCTGGCTATTTAGCAGTCTTATGGCTTGGGGTTCGAAGGTTGTCTGAGCCTGTTGGTCCGAGAGCCGATGCTCCGGTACCGTTGCCGGACGGTTTTCATCCTCCTGAGGGGGGAAGAGTTGCTGCCATGCCTCTTTGCGGGTGTGTGTGGACCATGTTAAGTCCTTAGTCATGTGGACGCCATGGACCTTGAAGCTCTTGACCTGCTCCACAACAGCCCGTGATGTGGATGGGGGCGTGCTCTCCCCTCTTTCTCCTATAGTCCAATCAGCTCCTTGGTCTTACTGACGTTGTTGTCCTGGCACCACACTACTAAGTCTCTGACCGCCTTCCTGTAGGCTGTCTCATCGCGCCCATGATCAGGCCTACCACCGTTGTGTCGTCAGCAAACTTGGTGATAATGTTGAGTTGTGCGTGACCACGCAGTCGTGGGTGAACAGGGGAGTACAGGAGGGGATACACACAGGGGACCCGTGTTGAGGTCAGCCTACCCTCACCAGCTGGGGCCGGCCCATCAGGAAGTCCAGGATCCAGTGCAGAGGGAGGGGTTCAGTCCCAGGGTCCCTAGTTTGGTGATAAGCTTGGAGGGGATTATGGTGGTGAACGCTGCGCTGTAGTCTATGAACAGCATTCTCCCACATAGTTGTTTTTCATCTTGTCCAGGTGGGAGAGGGCAGTGTGAAGTGCAATTGTGATTGAACTTCCTGTGGATCTGTCGGGTGGTATGCAAATTGGAGTGGGTCTAGGGTGTCTGGGCTGATGGTGTTGATGTGTGTCATGACCAGCCTTTCAAAGCACTTCATAATTACAGATGTGAGTGCTACAGGGCGATAGTCATTTAGGCAGGTTACCTTCGAGCTCTTAGGAACAGGGACAATGGTGGTCAGCTTGAAACATGTTTGGATTACAGACTGGGACAAGGAGAGATTGGAAATGGCTGTGAAGACACTTGCCCAGCTGGTCTGCGCATGCTTTGAGAACGTGCCCTGGTATTCCAGCCTTGTGATTGCATTCCACCTTCCTCCTATAGTGTCCTTTTGCATCTTTGATGTCTTGTCGGAGGTCAGATCGGGTTTTTCTTGTCGTCCATGTCCATGTCCGTTCCTTGTAAGCAGTAGGTCTAGCCTTTAGCCCAGTGCGGATATTGCCTGTAATCCATGTTTTTTTGGTTTGATACATTCTTATAGTCACTGTGGGGATGAAATCGTCTATGCACTTATTGATGAAGCATGTGACTGTTGTGATAAACTCCTCAATGCTATCGGATGAATCCCGGAACATATTCCAGTTTGCTTCATCCAACCACTTCCGTATTCAGCGCATCACTGGTACTTCCTGTTTGAGCTTTTGTTTGTAAACAGAATGCAGGAGAATGGAGTCATGGTCAGAGGATGGGGGAGGGCCTCGTATGCGTTTCTGTGGGTAGAATAAAAGTGGTCTAGAGTTTTAGTGCCATTAGTGACACAGGAGACGTGTTGGTAGAAGTGAGGTAGGACGGTTTTAAGTCTCCACCCACCCACTTGTTTGTTTATGGCCCCATACAGTTAGTTGAGTGCCAGAGTGGTGTTGGCTTGTGGAGGGATGTAGACAGCTGTGATAATTACGGATGAGAACTCTCTTGGTAGATTAAAGGGTCTGTAGCTAACCATGAGGTATTCTATATCAGGTGAGCAAAAGCTTGAGATTTCCTTTACACTGGATGCAGCACATCAGTTGTTATTTATGAAAAAAACACACTTTCGACTTCCCGAAGCAGCCGTCCGATTCTGCCGCTGCATGGAGAATCCACAGAGTACTACGTGCATAGCGTCATCATCCAGACACGTTTCAGTAAGACATCATATTGCAGCTTTTCAAGTCTCTCTGATAGGAGACTCTCGAATCCATTTTATTCTTGAGTGACTGGACATTTGCCAATATTCACTGGCTTCACTGGTTTCTCAGTCTGAAGTCAGTGTCTCTTATGTCTAATTGGCAACTGTCAAAATGTACTTTGAGAAGATCAGTCATCTGCCACCTGTGTTATGATCAAATTCATGATTCATCATGGTGTTATGGTATAAATGGTTATATTATGACTATAGTTTGATTAGCGTAGTGCCATTGGGAACAGGTTGTGTACACAACAGTGACTCAGTAGTAATGGATCATGTCTGTGTCATCAACCCCAAGCTGAACTGAGTCTC
This sequence comes from Coregonus clupeaformis, assembly GCF_020615455.1. Classification (NCBI taxonomy): domain Eukaryota; kingdom Metazoa; phylum Chordata; class Actinopteri; order Salmoniformes; family Salmonidae; genus Coregonus; species Coregonus clupeaformis. The sequence continues at coordinate 99,373 of NW_025534419.1, read as the reverse complement.
TCGACATCACCTTATGCAGCAGTGGTGGTGGTGAGTAAGATGGCCTCCCCTGGCCTGTCTGTCTGAGCCATATTTCTGCTCTATCATGCATGGCAATCTGCTGACTGGAATAATGATGCCTTGTTTTGTCTTTGTAATCATACATTTCACATAGATTTATGAATTGCTGATGAATACAGTATGGCATTTCTCTTTAATTTACAGTTGAATATATACTGTAGTTTTTAGCATTTTTTGAGGTATGAGTGTTAAACAATTTAGATTCCATAAATACTGTGCATCTCCCAGCATAATTTGGCCCATGTGGTCACAAGCCTTCTCTGTCCTCAGGGTGAAGGATGTACACTGTACAGTTACAGCATGGTTTGTGGTGCCACCAAATGTTTAGACAGATCTCGAGCCCGTTTTGGTCACATGAACATCTCTGTTTATCACATGAATGAGTGGTGCCACTGTAGCAGCCACTCGACGGTGAGGGACATTCTGTCCATAGCCCTTTTATAGGGTAATCCGATCCTGACATTGTGTAGATAGTCTGTCCTCTGTCTCGCTCTAGAGAGAGCCTATTGTGTAAACCGATGCCGAGTCACAGCGTGGGTGCAGCCAGGCCAGGAGAGGTGTGCCCACTGTGTGTGTGTTTGGATGTGAGTAACCACAGCAGTTGATTAGTACCCTCCAGTGCGTCAGAAGCCAGGGAGACATATCATCATCCCAGCAGGCTGTCATTACTCTGCTTCAGTTGAATGGTGTCCCAGAACACTGAGGGGTCAGTCAGTCCATCCCTAGAGCTGGGTCATATGGACAAAAATCCATATTGCGATAAATTGCCTGAATTGATGCGATAACGATAAATAGAACTATATGTTTATAACATTAATGTGCACTAGTTTTTTTAATTATCCTTTAAACTACTACTACTAGTTTGAAGTTTGTAGCCATCAATTGTCCCATTAACAATCACACATATTAGTAAACTTATTTCATTTCAAACTTCACATTTCTCTAGTATAGGCTACTTATCGTAATGAACGATATCAGCAAAATGCCTGCGGTAAGTGATCAGTATGGTCGGTGTCGATAATTTTCAGTTTATGGTCCCAGCTCTATCCAGGCCTGTTATTCTATTCCTCAGCTCTAATAATACATAGGGAGGGAACAGGGAAGAGACCAGTCTGACTGGAATTTCATTTTCAGTATGACATGGCAGAATGCACTGATGATCTCACTAAGATGGTTCATAAATAGGCTATAAATGATGAACCCCTTTTAACAAAACAGATACCTTTAGCACAGTTTAACTTTGGCCTTCAAGGTGTTCCTCCAGTTCATAGGATTCTCTTCCATCATATTGAGATGGAAAGAATCTCAGACATTCATGCTGAAGTGTAGATTTAGTCTATTTTGACAGACACTAGCTCTGTTGTAAGACTCATGCTCGTCTTTCACTGCAAGTCTTTTCCCTCATGCCTTTCGACACCATCTGGCTCTGTTTTCGTTTTTAGTGCAGTTCCTTCATTTTCTCACAACCTTTTCAGACCCAGCCAAAATGCTATTCTCAGAGCACATGTCTGGATGGACATGGGAAGGGGTGTTACACAAGTTTTTATACAAGCTGGCTGGCCCTTTTCCAAGTGACATCAGTGAAAGCAGTGCTGTGTGAGATTCCCATTTTTCCATTTCTCTTATCAGTTATTGATTGTATGCCAGTCAGTCAGTGTTTAGTGGGAAAACCCAAAACCCACACTCTTTGCACAACACCTCTGAAGTGTTGAGTGAACATTTCTACATCTACAGTCTCATTGAAAGGATGCGAGAATGAAGTTCTGTGATACCTGAGAGGGAGAGGAAGATGCCCCTCCCTCCCTCCTCCCTGAGCAGACAGCCTGCATACTCCGGCCATGACTCACCACCAGCAGCCCCAGTGTCCGGAGTCCGCACAGTGCAGTCGGCCAGGTCAGCAGGTCCGCTGAGCCCTGGGGCCAAAAAGTGCAATCTTTTTAAAGAGACAGTACATTTGGGCATTGTAGCAGCCAGCTGAGAGTGACCTTAACCTGGCCCCTGCATGACCTATCTGATCTGAGCTACCCACAGGAGCCTCTCCACTTCCCTCTCTTGCCCCCGTCATCTCACACAGACCCTGGCCCGAAGCCTCTCTGGCTGTGTCTTGTCTAGTCAAATACCTTCCTTCTCCTGAACCACAGATCCTTCTGAACAGCTGCTGCTGTTATCTTAGACCTTAATCTGTTTTCTTAATGTCGTCACACAGAGAAGGAGAACCCGTATGAGGACGTGGACCTGAAGAGGAGGAGTTTGGGTCGGAAGAACCGCTTGGTACCGGAAAGCAACCGGACCTGGAGCTCCCAGAAACTCAACTCACCTCCTCAGGTAACCCAGCTAGCTAGCAGAACTGATGTATTTTCCTGCGGTAAAATTCTCCCTCAGACTAGAGTTAGATCTCTGAAACCTGGACAGGATCCTCCAATAATCTTGTTTCACAGCTAGATTTCTCATTAGTTGTGCTACAGAAGCCTTTTGATGTGCTGAAACCATTTGGAGTTCCAGTAAAATACTGTCTGTCTGCCTGGAAATGTAGGTTTGGCTCTGCTGCTTTAATATGGATGGGCACTGTCTCGTCGTAGGAAAGATGATTTAGAATTTCCTTGTGTTCAACTGGGAATGAGGTCACTGTGCGGTGAGGAAAATATATTGTATTATTCGGTATGGTTACTTATTGTCATGACAAAAACCTCAGTCAATCCCAGACCAAACCAGGATCCATTGCTTCATCCTATGGGCCCTGGTCAGAAGTAGTGCACTATAAAGGGAATAGGGTACCATCTGAGACACAGCCTCAGTATTGTCCTCTCTCTCCCCCTCCACAGCTGCCCTCTAAGCCCAGTAGCCTTTCCCTGCGCCTCTCTGGTCCCACAGACAAGAAGAGTCACCGGGCGTCCCGCCTGTCCAAGCGCCACAGCCATGATGACATGCTGCCGCCCCAGCTGGGGGTCTCTCCCTCCCCCTGCTGTCTGCTGGATGACGGCTTGAGCAGCGCCAGCGACACCCTGGCCTCCCGTAGACACCGGAGGATCCCCAAGGCACCAATACTCCGCTAAACACTCCAGGCTGTAGGAATGAACCTGTTCTCTCCATGAGGATCTCCTCAAGGACTATTCTGGGAATGGAGCTCTTTTGTTTAACGTTTTGCAAGCCATGCTTATCTAACTGAAAGGCAAAATGGAGATGTAATGGATTTGCTATAGACTATACAAATGTCATTCTTTCGAATAATTCCTAAATGCACTGTGTCCGAACTCTTTGCTGATTCTCTTCATTACTCTGTTTTAAACACAAGCCATATCCAGGGATATTTCTGGACATGAGGAGAGAGAGAACTGAGAAGAATTTTATGTCAATCTCCTCCCCTCCCACACACTCAAATGGAACCAACTTTGAAGAGCTTCACCACAGGAGATCAGATAGTCCTATACTGTAGGGGTACACACACTGAGCTTCCCCTTTCCTCTCACTGTTTACAGATGGTCCAGAGAATCAACTCCATTTACTGTACCAAGCGAGGGAAGAAGAGGCTTAAGAAGCTGACCTTGTCTAATATTGAGACGGCATCTCTGAGAGGTACGTAGGGCTCATCCCTTCCTTCTCTCCATCCACTGTCTGGATCGGGGAGTAAATATTTGTGTCTCCTACCCACACAGTGTCCCAGTCATCTCATCTGTATGGCATAAACATATAGTTGTAGAGTTGACCCTGACCCCTAAACAAACCTTTTTCTCTCTCGATCTGTTTACAGATGACAACAGCGAGCGCAGAGCGACTCTGATGACAGGTTCAAAGGTGAGAGGTCACAGTATGCAGTTGAAGCTCAGTCCCTGGAGGGCAATGGTGCATGGATTTGTTTCACTCACAGCAGATACAACAAGCGCACGTCTCTGTTAGTTTTAACAAGTCAGTGTTTGGAACGAGACATCGATCAAGTGACTTGTGACCAAAGGGACCACAGAAATGTAACTGAAAGGCAAGATGTAATGGATTTGCTATAGACTATACAAAGTCATTATTTCGAATAATTCTTAAATGCACTGTGTCCGAACTCTTTGCTGATTCTGTTCTCACTCTGTTTTAAACACAAGCCATCTGTGATGACAGTTATGGTGAACTATAAGGTTTGTATTTCTCTCTAATCTGTGTTTAGGTTGTTATGTGTTGGACTGTGTGAGGATAAACATGTGTGAGTATAGAGGTTTAATCAGTGTGTGGAAACCCATCTAACGTTTTAAATCCAGTTAAGTTTTGGTTCCCAGAATGCTTTTGGTAGGTTAGAGATAACAATCATTTAACCTCCATTTGTTTGGTTTTTAAAGCATTTCGTGAATGTTTTTTTTTTTACATGCCAGGAACAGCCTGGCAAAGTTTTCAGGGGGAAGTTCCTACAATGTTTGATTTCATTTTCCTTTTACATTGTAACAGCGTTTTGGAAACATCTTGATTGACTAAATATGTTCCAATAATGTTTGGACTGTAAGCTCTTTGTCAGACTGCAGGGCTTGTATTGCACTATTAGCTGTGAGTGATGTCAGTTGTGTGTAGTACACAGTATTTGGGCTATACATTGTGTCAATACAACCCTGTACTGAAGGTTGAACTGTCCATATCCCTCTCTCTTCTCTCCCCAGCCCACACCCAGAGGCTGCTGAAGCTGCAGTCAATGCTGCGGCGGGCCCCTAGCTACCGCACACTGGAGCTGCAGCTGATTGAGTGGCAGGAAAGGGAGCTGTTTGAGTACTTTGTGGTGGTGTCCCTCAAGAAGAAGCCCACCAAGAACTCCTTCTCCCCCGAAGTCACCTACCAGTTCCCCAAGGTAAGGGAACAACCCAAACTGTATTCTGGCCCCTTTGGGCCCCTTGGTCATGGGTCAGACAGCAGTGTCAATTCCCTTTTTAAGTGAGAGAGAGGATTTAAACATGAAAGGGGTCCTCGTAGATAACTCTTCTGAGACATTACTCACTGGACCTACAGAAGTATGTATGCTGAGAGCGCTGATACAGTTGAAGTCGGAAGTTTACATAAACTTAGGTTGGAGTCATTAAAACTTGTTTTTCAACCACTCAACAAATTTCTTGTTAATAAACTATAGTTTTGGCATGTCGGTTAGGACATCTACTTTGTGCATGACACAAGTAATTTTTACAACAATTGTTTACAGACAGATTATTTCACTTATAGTTCACTGTATCACAATTCCAGTGGGTCAGAAGTTTACATACACTAAGTTGACTGTGCCTTTAAACAGCTTGGACATTTCCAGAAAAAGATGTCATGGCTATAGAAGCTTCTGATAGGCTAATTGACATAATTTGAGTCAATTGGAGGTGTACCTGTGGATGTATTTCAAGGCCTACCTTGAAACTCAGTGCCTCTTTGCTTGACATCATGGGAAAAAGAAAAAAAATTTGTAGACCTCCACAAGTCTGGTTCATCCTTGGGAGCAATTTCCAAACGCCTGAAGGTACCACATTCATCTGTACAAACAATAGAATGAAAGTATAAACACCATGGGACCACGCAGCCGTCATACTGCTCAGGAAGGAGACGCGTTCTGTCTCCTAGAGATGAACGTACTTTGGTGCAAAAAGTGCAAATCAATCCCAGAACAACAGCACAGGACCTTGTGAAGATGCTGGAGGAAACAGGTACAAAAGTATCTATATCCACAGTAAAATGAGTCCTATATTGACATAACCTGAAAGGCCGCTCAGCAAGGAAGAAGCCACTGATCCAAAACTGCCATAAAAATGCCAGACTACGGTTTGCAACTGCACATGGGGACAAAGATTGTACTTTTTGGAGAAATGTCCTCTGGTATGATGAAACAAAAATGGAACTGTTTGGCCATAATGACCATCGTTATGTTTGGAGGAAAAAGGGGGTAGCTTGCAAGCCGAAGAACACCATCCCAACCGTGAAGCACGGGGGTGGCAGCATCATGCTGTGGGGGTGCTTTGCTGCAGGAGGGACTGGTGCACTTCACAAAATAGATGGCATCATGAGGAAGGAAAGTTATGTGGATATATTGCAACATCTCAAGACATCCGTCAGGAAGTTAAAGCTTGGTCGCAAATGGGTCTTCTAAATGGACAATGACCCCAAGCATACTTCCAAAGTTGTGGCAAAATGGCTTAAGGACAACAAAGTCAAGGTATTTGAGTGGCCATCACAAAGCCCTGACCTCAATCCTATAGAAAATGTGTGGGCAGAACTGAAAAAGCGTGTGCGAGCAAGGAAGCCTACAAACCTGACTCAGTTACACCATTCCCTCACCTACCCTGGACGACGCTTGGCCAATTGTGCGACACCCCATGGGTCTCCCGGTCGCGGCCGGCTACGTACCCTTGACTTATTCCACATTTTGTTGTGTTACTGCCTGAATTCAAAATTAATTTAAACAAACAAATCACACCCATCTACACCCAATACCCCATATTGACAAAGTGAAAACATGTTTTTTGAAATTTTAGCACATAAAAAAAATGACATACAGAAATATCTAATTTACATAAAAATTCACACCCCTGAGTCAATACATGGTATAATCACCTATGGCGGCGATTACAGCTGAGTCTTTCTGGGTAAGTCTCTAAGAGCTTTGCACACCTGGATTGTACAATATTTGCACATTAAATTTTTTAAATTCTTCAAGCTGTCAAGTTGGTTGTTGATCATTTCTAGACAGCCATTTTCAAGTCTTGTCATAGATTTTCATGCCGATTTTAAGTCAAAACTGTAACTAGGTCACTCAGGAACATTCAATGTTGTCTTGGTTATCAACTCCAGTGTATATTTGGCCTTGTGTTTTAGGTTATTGTCCTGCTGAAAGGTGAATTTGACTCCCAGTATCTGTTGGAAAGCAGACTGAATCAGGTTTTCCTCTAGGATTTTGCCTGTGCTTGTGGTCCTCTGTAGCTCAATTGGTAGAGCATGGCGCTTGTAACGCCAGGGTAGTGGGTTTCGGACACCCATACGTAAATGTATGCACACATGACTGTAAGTCGCTTTGGATAAAAGCGTCTGCTAAATGACATATTATATTATTATTATATTCCGTTTATTTTTATCCTAAAAAAAACTCTGTAGTCCTTGACGATAACAAGTATACCCATAACATGATGCAGCCACCACCATGCTTGAAAATATGAAGAGTGGTCCTCAGTGATGTGTTGTGCTGGATTTACCCCAAACATAACACTTTGTATTCAGGACATAAAGTTAATGTCTTTGTCACATGATTTGCCATTTTACTTTAGTGCCTTATTGCAAACAGGATGCATGTTTTGGAATATGTTGATTCTGTACAGGCTTCCTTCTTTTCTTCTCTTCTTTCCTTCATTTAGGTTAGTATTGTGGAGTAACTACAGTGTTGTTGATCCATCCTCAAGTTTTCTCCTATCACAGCCATTAAACTTGAACTGTTTTAAAGTCACTATTGTTCTCATGGTGAAATCCCTGAGCGGTTTCCTTCCCTCTCTGGCAACTGGAGTTAGGAAGGACTGTAGTGACTGGGTGTATTGATACACCATCCAAAGTGTAATTAATAACTTCACCATGCTCAAAGGGATATTCAATGTCTGTTCGTTTTTTTTACCCATCTACCAATAGGTGCCCTTCTTTACGAGGCATTAGAAAACCTCCCTGGTCTTTGTGGTTGAATCTGTGTTTGAAATTCACTGCTCGACTGAGGGACCTTACAGATAATCGAATGTGTGGTACAGAGATGAGGTAGTCATTCAAAAATCATGTTAAACAACATTTCTGTCCATGCAACTTATGTGACTTGTTACTCCTTAACTGGTTTAGACTTGCCATAACAAAGAGGTTGAATACTTATTGAATCAAGACATTTCAGCTTTTCATTTTAATTAATTTGTAAACATTTCTAAAAACATAATTCCACTTTGACATTATGTGTTATTATGTGGAGGCCAGTGACACAAATTCTCTTAAATTGAAGCTGTAACACAACAAAATGTGGAAAAAGTCAAGGAGTGTGAATACTTTCTGAAGGCACTGTAGATGCAGAGATTGCGGAAGAGTAGGGTCATGGCCGTAACATACGAGTTGAGGGAGTTTTGGGAGTTTATTGACAGTAAGTGGTGTAACCAGGAAACGGTTTCTATGGTACATAGCGTTTGCTTACTCAAAGATCTCTTTTTAAGTTATTTAAGATTTGGTTCAGTGATAGAATCCCCTGGGAGATGTCGGTATGTTGGTTCTCTGTCAGAGAAAAGCCTGACCCAATGACGTCGGGGGGGAGAGGGGGGTTGGTGGTAATGATAAGGGGAGGAGGCGCTGACCCTGTGTGGGAGAATGCTTAGGCTGGTAATTTATTCGTACTATAGGGGAGGTTTTTGGGGACCCTGTAAAGAGGACACTCAGTAGACTGTAAGCGTCTGGGTCTGTTTCTGACTGAGGCGTTTCCTGTTCCTTTCTGTCTCGTCTCACAGCTGAGAGAGTGCCCACCAAGCTGATGAGGGAGGCAGAGCAGAGACTCAAAGCCATCCCCAATTCTGCTTTCCAGATGCCAAGGACTGGACCCCAGTGTCTGAATACAGCAGGAGGTACAGTATGGGTTACTATACAACCCCACTGCATCACTGAGGAAAGCTCACCACCACACTGTTGGCCTATTAGTCCCATTCCTTGCTACAACCAGATGGGCACTAATCAGTTGGGATGCACAAGTGTTTCATATATAGATTAAAGTTTTTAAAAACTACCAAATCGATAGTATGATTAGACGTGTAAATATCAACGAGTAAAATTAGGAAGAAAACACAGAGATTTAATGCCATTATCTCCATGAATTCCTGGTAGACTCTTACTCTCACTCCTACTCCTGACAACGTGGGTCCCTAAAACAGTCTTCTCTCTCCGCCACAGAGACTGTACTTCTTCACCAACCCTAAAGTGGGAATGAGATCCAACACTATGTTTCCTTTGATCACTGTTCAGTCTCTACAATCTGAATGCTGGTTTGACTATAATAGAGGCTGTGTGTCTGTGTCTCTGTGTGTGTGTGTGTGTGTGTGTGTGTGTGTGTTTCTCGGTACAGTGAGACCTTCTCGTTCATGTTGACTGGAGAGGATGGCAGCAGGAGGTTTGGGTACTGCAGGCGTCTGCTGGTAAGTAAGCCACCATTAGTTCACTGGTCCCTGTTCTGTTCACACCCTGCTGAGCCAGCCCTGTTTGTTTTGACAAGGTTTTTTTTATCTGAACAACTGATGTTTTTTTCCTGTGGGACCATTGAGGAGTTATTGCGTCACCAAGCTGGGTGTGAGTAGGAGAGAAAGTAAATAAAGTGAATTTTAATGGCCGTATGTAACAAAGCTTGGTTGTTTTTGCCTTTCAACACGGTCGGGATTAATCCTAGTATAACTGGACTCCTTCTGTTTCATGAGAGTTTCTCAGGAGAAGAATGACGAAAAACAAACCATGAAATGTCTAAGTTAGTCATTGTAGAGCACAACCCGCCAGTAAGGGTTTCTAGTCCTTTGATGTTTTATAATGAGCCCACATTTGGCTTGAGTTCAGAACGTATGGCTGTGTGGGATGTTGTGCTTGCTGTGATTTTTTTATGTCACTGTTATGCCCAAGAATGTGTACATTCACACAGTGTGTATGTTTTGTAGGGTTTGTCAGTGTGTTTTAGTAGCCTACTGTATTTATGTGTCACGTAGTCTTAAATTCAGTTGTGACTGTTTCTTGATTGTATTGAGCTCAGTAGTTGCTGACATTAAGTAGCTGTAGATCAGACGACTCCTGATGCTGTGAGAGAGTGTGAGGTTACTTTTCTCCTCTCCGGTAACCCAGCTCCTTCCTTCCCTGGTGGAAGTCTAAGGAGCTGGCATGAGCAACGCATTCCTAAGGACTTTAACCAAGCTCCACATGCTTGATTTAATCATCCATTTGGAGAAAGCAGAGGAGAAAATTGCATACCTAATATGGACAAGTGGATCGGGATTTCTTTATATGTATGCACGTGTTAATTTGTGTGTGTGTGTGTGTGTGTGTGTGTTTGGAGATGGATAGATCCAGGAGGCCTGGTTGGCTCCAGAGTAGACTGGTGTGTGATTGTTTAGTGTGGAGGGTAGAGGTGATCATTAACTGTGTAGAGACTGCAGCACCTGTGTTTAGTTTACAATGGGAAGCCTCAGTCTCTCCAGATTAAAGACGTCCACCAGCAGCAGAAAGGACAAATCTATAAATATTTGGTCAACCAAAGCTGATTGTGAACTAACCTGGTGCTTTATCTGAATAAAAGCAAGTACACCACATAGCTTTGGTCAAATTAAGCTGTTGGCTTTATCATGTTTGTGTGTATGATACTGTTACAGTATATTCTCATTGATGTTGCATATAAACCCTACCAAGCCCCCTTTCTATTTATCTTAGTATCTATTGCCATATTACTGTCTGTGTCACCTTATAAGCCTCTCTTCCCCAGTGACTGACGACTCTTAATTTGTGCCCCTGTTCCAGCCAAGTGGGAAAGGGCCTCGCCTTCCTGAGGTGTACTGCGTCATCAGCCGACTGGGCTGTTTCCACCTGTTCTCTAAGGTGAGTTCATGCTTACACACAAACACACACACACACACACACACACACACACACACACACACACACACACACCCTAGTTTAGCCATTGTTGCGGTTACCTGTCTCTGAGTCGAGCCGAGGCCAGTGTTCCCAGGAGTGAGCTAGTTGAGGCTGTGCCAGCATTTCCACTCAAAGGCATCCTGTTCAGCATAAACCTTATTTTCTGCTTTTTTCTCTTTCTGATTTCCCAGTTAAATTGTTTCCTTCACTTGTTCGTGAGTTGAGATAACATGAAACAGAGTGCTCATTGTGTTTAAGTTCTCCATGCCTTATCTGCCTCCTCATGAATCCTCTATGAAGAGTGTATTTGAAGTGAATAAGGCCCGTGTTAAGGGAAACAGTTAAGAGGTAGTAGACGTATCTAATGAATGGAAATAACTTTTTATTACTGTGTCGTGAGTGCTAAAATGTGCCAAAAACTGTCTGTGAGTTTCATTTCATATTCATTTAGGGCTAAAAGGATGCATAAATACAATAGATTGTTTCTGTCTTGTGACAGCACGGGCACCTCAACAGTGAGGGTTGAACAGCCCTCATACAGATGGCAGGGTGTAGGTTTCAGAAGGCACCGTTTTGAGGGCTTGAGAGCTGCGTAGGTGAGAGAGGAAATGTTTTCCAAGGAGTTTGAAGTGCTTTTCTAGTTAAGGCGAGAAAGACGGGAGTGTTTGATTTCACCGGGAACAGAGGGTGTGTGGGGAGTGGAGGTGATATCATATGACCCTTAATGTGAGTGTGTGTCTCTCTCCAACAGACTTTCCAGACAGGAGTAGGCAGGTCTGAAACAGACAAACACATGGGCATATTGGGTGGGATTTTCCTTTGCCCTTTTCCACACATATCAGACAGCCACAGAAAGAAATTCATACTGTATTTGTCAAAAGGAGCAAAGGTAGCCTGGTTCCAGACATTAGCAGGAGCTTTCCTTCAGACAGCAACACGCTACCATTTCCATTCTATCTTCACTGGCCATACTGATTGAAGGTACTGGTCTTGGTCTATTACTAGGACTCTCAATCTACATCCCAAGTGACACCTTATTCCCTGTTTAGTTAACTGCTTTTGACCACGGTCCTTAAGGCACTATATTGGGGCTCCCGAGTGGCGCAGCGGTCTAAGGCACTGCATCGCAGTGCTAGAGGCGTCACTACAGACTCTGATTCGATTCCAGGCTGTATCACAATCCATTCTAAATAAGAATTTGTTCTTAACTGACTTGCCTAGTTAAATAAAAAAATTAAGGGAATTTGGGACATTCTGTTTAAAAAATTGAGTGTTGTGTCTGCAGTGTGGTCTAACTCTCAACCCCCTGTCCTGTGCTGTATGTAGATCCTGGATGAGGTGGAGAGGCGGAGGGGGATCTCTGCAGCCCTAGTCTACCCCTTCATGAGGAGTCTGATGGAGTCACCCTTCCCAGCGCCGGGGAAGACCATCAAAGTCAAGACCTTCCTGCCTGGAGCAGGGAATGAGGTTAGAGACACATCAGCCCTTGGTTACTAAGGTTCCAGCAAAGAAGGATGATGCATGAAGATAATGAGATGTATGCTTAATTGAGCATGACCTGTGACCTCTGTGAATGTATGACTGGTTGTGACCCCAGGTTGTGACCCCAGGTGGTGTTCTCCTCCCCAGGTCATTGAGCTGAGGCGGCCCATGGACTCCAGACTGGAGCATGTAGACTTTGACAGTCTCTTCAGCTGCCTGAGTGTGCGTCAGGTGGTGCAGGTCTTCGCCTCCCTGCTGCTGGAGCGCAGAGTCATCTTTGTGGCTGATAAACTCAGGTGAGCGGCCAGACTTATTGTTAGTAACCCTTCTAGTGATAAGTAAAGATGGAGAGAGAACTGAATCACCTTCTCATGGGAAGCTGTACCTGACTAATGGTCATGCCTTGTTAGAGGCAGGTGGGGGTTGTTGAAACTTGTAGATGTTAGATGATAGTTACTTGTGCCAAGTGAAATGCTCAATAATACCTTTAGAGGAAGTATTTTGTTTAGGTAGTTCTGAAACGCTGTTGTCATTTTTAAATAATGATTGAAACTACAGTATTTACAGATAAATCTGATACGTAGAGCTCTGAAGGCCTGCTCATATTTTAGTGTAAGGTTATCGCCCGACAAAGATCTTAACCCTCTGACATTAGGCTATAAATGGTAAAAATAGTTCCTAGAATACTTCATCCTTCTCACACATGGTGGCTAGGAGTGAGATAAATTGCTGTCTAGGATTACATTGTATGTTAGCAATAATATCCCTCCTCATTTATCGCTGAAGTCCACTGTCTTTTTCTGCAGTGAATCCACCTATTCTAACTCCATTACAATAACATCTGCCTTAAATGAGAGGGATTTTATCGCATGCTCTTGTACATTTTCCCTTTTCTGTTTACGTTCACACAGAGGCCTGACTGGATTTGTTCAATTTAAAAAGGTTTTCTCAGACCCACCTCATTGCTGAGCTCAGGGTTCCTCTATCTGTATATTTCTGGACACATGGCTGTAAAGTACAGACTGACTATGATACCGTCATCATAACACTGTTTCACATGTCTTGGTGCATTTCCTCTCACAGAGATGACATATCCTGAACTTTAAAGAACGGACTAACTTCAAAGAGAGATTATTTACATAGTATGTATAACAGTTACAATAGTGGGGATTGCCCTGCCACTCTGCCAGTGCACTCTGGCTCACCCTAACTGTTGATGCCAGATTTAATTCCTCAGTCGAGCTACTTGCCATTCACCCGATCTGCACGGAAAATAGCAGCCTTCTACTGTGGCTTTGTCAGTTGGTGCTTAACGGGTTTAGCATGCGGGGACAGGGTTAGAACTGTTAAATTAATCGGTGTAGCCATCTTGGACCGCACCTACCATCATGGAGTAATGGAACTCTCCCTGCATGGACTCACAACTGATGTGGTTCCAGAAGTGGGTCATCTCTCTGCCGGGGGCCACTGTCCAACCACAGCAGGCAGGGTGGGGTGGGGCCGATAACATGGAGCTAGGGGTCTCCAAGGAGCCAGAGTCCCACCAGGCAGGCACAGCAATCTGCCCCTGGCTATAGCACAGCACTCTGGGCTGAGGGGCTCTGTTAGAGGGGGGCAGGTTTGTGTTGAACGGTAATCTCTACATATCAGAGGACAGTTTAAACAAACATCAGTGGGGGGCAGTGACTGTGAGGGGAAGGAATGTACTTCCTGTGTGCAGCGACTCTCCCCTCTGATCTATGGCTTCACTGTCACTGTATGACTGATGGCGCCATGTTCATTCCCTGGTCCCTGCCTGGCCTGTTCACTACAGCCCTCTCTCCACCCAGGGGGACTCCGAAAAAGCTGTTTTTGTCGTCACTCTGCCGTTTGAGACAACGACACGACTCCCGGGTTCATGTCAGTTGGCACATCACCCAAAGATTGTTAATCAGTCACCCATTTCTAAGGGCTCTCGTGAACAGCAGCAAGGACTTGAGAGCTGGATCGAATAGTCTGTGTCTGAGGTACTGTTAGTTAACAACACTGAAAATCAGCACCATGAGTCTGAACAGACTACAGTACTACAGCCCTGCTCAATATTATAACTTCATTGAAAACCATACACTATGACTTTTTTGAATATCATAAAACCTGCTTTGTATCAACACAATCAGCGCTCCCCAGAAGCGGACCAGACCCCCTGTGTCTCAGTTCCCGTTGAAAACAGGATTCGGAGCCACTCTGGGCGTCATTGGGCCCGTGTTGGGGAGAAGGGAGAGACCCTCTACTGACTTCACAGGTAAAAGGGTCTGGTCCCGCTGGAGACAGAGAACACAATTCCAATCCCAGAAATTCCCTTCCAACACAACATGATGTATGACTGGGTGTAATGTTATCAATAGGAGAAGGGTCTGAGGGAGGGAAAACACCAAACAGGCCATGTTAGGGAATGTGTCAACACTGGGTTGTACTGTGGTAATATTTGATATATAATATTATTTTTTAAACCAGATGGTTCGAGCCCTGAATGCTGATTGGCTGAAAGCAGGGGTATATCAGACCGTATACCATGGGTATGACAAAAAAGCTAAAATTATTTTTGGCCTTACTGCTATTAGCCCATACAAATGCATTGAATAACAGATTCACTACTGGAACACGATGGTCCCCCCAAAAATCAGATGTTTATTATTATTATTATTATTATTATTATTATTGTAGTTTTTTTTTTTTTACATGTATTTAACCTCTTATTGTTGGCGCTAAACAGTCTAAGTCCTGTCTAAGCCGAGGGGGTTCTACTAAGCTATATGGAATTGTTTTAAGAAGGTCATACCAAGGATCATTTTGCTATTTGATTTAGAATTTTGAGACCCCTTATATATTAAAATATGATTTGATTAACATTTTTATTTGGCCTTACTGCTGTTAGCCCATACAAACGCATTGAATAACAGATTCACTACATGGAACAACAGATAGGCCCCCCAAAAAAATAAAAGGATGTTTGTTCTGAAATGTCTGTCCTATATCTGAGAGAAATAAGAAAGATC
Organism: Coregonus clupeaformis; assembly: GCF_020615455.1. NCBI lineage: Eukaryota > Metazoa > Chordata > Actinopteri > Salmoniformes > Salmonidae > Coregonus > Coregonus clupeaformis. The sequence goes on along the minus strand of NW_025534419.1, from coordinate 84,188 downwards.
AGCAAACATATTTTTTTTTTTTTACATGTATTTATTAACCCCTAATTTTTGGCACTAAACAATGGGCCATATATACAGTTGTATCATGTTTCAGGAGATGACCCAGATGCAGACAGTGTCGAAGTAACAAAAGTTTATTACAAAAACAGGGGGCAGGCAAACGACAGGTCAAGGGCAGGCAGAGGTCAGTAATCCAGAACAGAGTCCAAAAGGTACAGAATGGCAGGCAGGCTTTGGATCAGGGCAGGCAGAATGGTCAAAACCGGGAAAACTAGAAAACAGGAACTTGAGAAAGACAGGAGCAAGGGGAAAACCGCTGGTAGGCTTAACAAAACAAAACGAACTGGCAACAGACAGAGAACACATGTATAAATACCCTGGGGAAAATGGGGAAGATGGGCGACACCTGGAGGGGGTGGAGACAATCACAAAGACAGGTGAAACAGATCAGGGTGTGACAAGTAGAGCAAAATGGAGAACACCATCGTGTTTGTGAGAGTCTCATCTTTCCACAGAGGTTTGTAGGCCAAACCGTTCGGACGCAACAGACGATTTTGCGAGAAGACCGATTTTCAGGATGTCTCATGGTCTGAAAAACACAGCTCTAGCTCTGTCACCTTTCATTGCAGATGCGGAAGTGCGACATAGATGGATGCGGTGGATTGAGACGCATCCAATGCAAACAAACAGATATCTCTAGCTTAAACTGACAATTGTTTGTTTTTTATTATTAATAATATGCTAATTAGAATATGCTAATTACACGTCAACCTTCGTTTTTTTTTTATGTTTATCTGACTTTTTTTGAAATTATGGTAAAACCATGTGCAATCAAGTATAATGCGTTTAGCCGACTAAGATCAACAAATGGTCATGAGAAGCGAATATCAAATTACAGACAAGGTATAAAGCTTATGTTATAAGGCACTACTGACCCTTAGGCATTGTTCTGGGCCATTAGCCATGGGGCCAGTAAATTAGGGCTGAGCCTACGGGGTTACATGTACATTTTAGTCATTTAGCAGATGCTCTTATCCAGAGCGACTTACAGTAATATTTTTTCATACTGGCCCCGTGGGAATCGAACCCACAATCCTGGCATTGCAAAGCGCAATGCACTACCAACTCAAGCTACAGCGGGACTACGTGTACTGTTGCGTTAACCCTTTATTTGTACTGTAGGCTGTGTGTGACTTGTTTAAGGGGTCACAACGGGTCGTTTGCCTAAAGAAAGCGTCTTGGTATGTCTCACCAAAACGTTTTCAAAATGCTTTATATCAGACATGTTGCTGCTTATCTGTGAAATCAAACAGCCAGACAGACAGTTACTCAGAACTGATGCTGATTAACCAGCAAATGGCTGCTGTAATAACAACGTTGATGCCTAATTACATAAATTCATCATCGGTTACATCAGTCTGTAATTGCTTAACCAGATTTACCTGAAGGCTCTGTGCTGGGATTGCTGCAGTGCTCATAATGTAAACATAATCTTCCAGTTATTATGGGTCTAGGGAGAGAAGGGTTACCACCACAGAGAGAGTTTAGGCTTGTTTGATCTGCCTGTGAGTCTAAATGGGCGGGTCTAAACTTTCCCTGCCATTCTATTGTTAGGGCTTGCCTGTGGGCTAGGTTCAAAATATACAGGTTAAGACAAGAGGATTCTAATATCCCATAACTCTTTGCAATTCATGGGACCAGCATTGCTAGTTAGCAACGGCGCTAGTAGATATCAATGGAGCTGATCCCATTTAATGTGTTTATTTTCGAACGCTTCCGCATGGAATTACTTTGTTGTCTTAACCTTCCCATTTTCAGCCTAGCCTGTGGGTGTAGAGGTGATTGAATCGCTTCTCTTTTTTTGGGCCAATCTGAGAGCATGGAGGTAGTTTCCGATTACTGAAGTGCTTTAATAAGTCAATGTTTCTATTGTATTTGATGAGAGGCCAACAGTAGAAGAGACAGGGGGTTGGGGGTAGGTAGTGTGTGTATGAGTGGGAGGAGGGAGGAGAAAGCTAGTGGGTAAGAGAGGGAGAGAGGGAGAAAGCTAGAGGGTAAGAGAGGGAGAGAGGGAGAAAGCTAGAGGGTAAGAGAGGGAGAAACAGGGAGAAAGAAAGAGCGGGGGGTGCAGAGGCAGAGCAAAAGACCGCCTCTGAAAGCTTTTCTCATGGTCATGGTGAATTAATCAGGCTCTTGTTGTCTGAGGGGGAGAAGGAAGGCTGCTTTCTGTACCTAGTTTCCCCTTACACCGCTCACTGTAATATCAGAAAACTTCAAACTAACCCATGGTAGTCACCAGATGTATTGCATTTTTATTTGTTTAAAATCCTCCATTCACACCCCATTCATAATCTTCTTCTACCACCTGTTGAAATGACTGGGGTTTGCAGTAGATTCAGGAAGAGCCCATTGCTCCAGACTCCAGCAGCCGTATTATATGGTGTATGGCAGTCTATCTGTAACCCCAGGCTGTTAAAGTGAGCCACTGGAGGTAGCTACAGTGTACCGCTCTAATCTGGGAACATGCTGAACAGTTTATTTAGTCCCTTATTACTCCTGAACACTGTTGTATCACACTGAGCAATGCTGGCACCGCACCAAACAACCTACAACAACTTAACTCGTTCCCTGTGTGTATTTCTAACACCCAAAGGTGGAGTGGATGAACATAGTGGAAACATAGGTCAAAGATTTCTGTGAGACTGAAAAGGGAAACTCAGATGAGGGAAACCAGAGGCCAAGCATCTGACTTTCCTATAATTATTATTGTTATTATTATTAATATATACACACACTACAAAGCTGCCCACAAGAAGCACTGGATTCAATAGGACCATGTGTAGGGTTGCCCAAGGGAAGCCTGATCTTACTCTTCAACAGCTTCCGCTGCAACTGTTCATACCAGGGAGTCCAAGCTTAGGCCGAGATGGGGACTTGAGATCCTTATGGAGAGGAAGTGGGGGAAAGACATTGGAGCTCTATGTGAATACTAAACATTCTGCTAGATGAGGACTGAGGGTTGATTCATTACTTATTTTATATTTACATCATTTAGCAGGGATGTCAATGGGAGAAGTTGAGTTATGAGCATACATCAATTAAGATTCAGCTCTGTATAGATAATACACACACACAAAATGCACCAATGAGCAGTATGCACACAAATTCAATCATCATTCTCATCATTGCTTAATTTGAGCCGGATCCTAATAAAAGCGATCAAAGTTCATTTGAGTTTCCTCAACGTTAATTCTCCTGACTCTAATCTGTCTGCTGTAGGCTACTAAAATATTTGATCAACTTCCAAATATTGTTTTACAAAGTAAAACAAGAGAGAGATATAGACTTTTGGCACAAACACATCGGCCATCACCGGCATGTGAGTTGCGCATGATTGGGTTATTGAGTCAGTGAAACTGGAAAGCATTTTTAGGACTATAATTTCAACCTCATATTGTAGCCTACAATATGTGTGTCTCCACACACCTAGGCCTAGGCTATTGATGGATTCAAGACAAGGTCATTTTTATTGATCTCAGTGTGTCAGTGTCAAAGTAGCTTGTCATTTCGACCATTTGTGAGATATTAAAAAAGATTCTGCCAAAGTCTCCAGTCATGTAAAATGATGCAGAATTGCATGAAATGCATTTATAAAAGGCACAACAACAACAAAATCCCAGACCCTAGGCTACTAAAAATGTTCCCCATGTGTGCAACTTCTGGAAGTGCCTCTACTCTACTGCAGTGCTTTATCAGAGCTCCCCAGGTCACCCCTCTCTTGCGCTCACTTTTTTCCCCCGGTCCCTCCCGATGTACAAATTCATTCATCATTCTCACCCTGAAAAATATGTAGAGTATATATGCTTCAGCATTAGGAGCTGTTAGGCAACAGGTGTACTGATGCTCCTGCCAGGGCCTGTGTTTGTCCTAGGGTGAAATGGGCCCGTCTGGGCTGGTGGATGGTGCTGCAGACACTGGGACTCTCCATCCTGCACCTGTGGGTCTGACAGAGTAAGCCTGTCTATCCTGAGAGTTTCCTGGGAATCTGCATGCTCAGCCACAGGCAGACCCAGGCCAACCATTCCTGATCTGACATGCTTATATAACCCCAAATGCAAAATATCACAAAGCAAAGTTAGGATCCTCTAAACTTAAGTGGACATGGTTTTGTTATGACCTAGTCTGTAAAGGTCTGCCATTCCTTTCTGCTTTAGGCTGCGTCCCAAATAGCACCCTTTTCCCTATTGTCCCAAAAACCACCCTTTTCCCTATGTAGTGCACTACTACCAATATGAGCTCTGATCAAATGTTGTGCAATATATAAGGAATAGGGTGCCATTTGGCACGCAGCCTTAGAGAGTTGACTGGCAGCTCTGGGCAGAGATGGTGTTTTTATTGCAAGTTCATCTTTTCCCATGAGTGTTTCCCTCAGGACTGAGTGTGTAAGTGATACTCATGGTATCAGTCCTCTCCTCTGCAGCGCTAGCTCTGTCTAGCATGTGGCTGAGGTTCTAAGAGCTGTGCCCCATCACTCCCTGTTTGAACATGTCAAACCCCGGAGACTGGCTCTGTTGAAAGTGATCAGCTCCTTCTGCAAATAAAAATCAGACCGTGAAACTGAGACTGCTTTCTGCTCTATGTTATGATGAGTGAATAAGAAACCTGAACAGACCATGGGGCTGCAATTATTGAGCCATGTAGATACTGGTCTCGCTTCACAGTGTTCATTAACTAGAAAAACTTGCCATTATACTCATAGCTCTATTTACAGTAAACTGTACTAAAACAAGATAAAGGTTCCGTCAAGGAGAGGCTGTATTCACATCAACATTGACATTGTGATACAGCGTGGACACCTATTTGTAGTGGGAGTACTGTGTGTTTGGTAGAATATGCCCTCTGCTGTTGAAGAGAACAACTATGGAAAACATTCCTTATTAACACTGCATTCATCTTAAGTGGAGTGTTTGCATACCACGTTTGATGGTTAGTCTTGGTCTTGGTCCCCACTGATTTAGAGTTGTGGTATCTGTGTGTTTCTGATGGGCCTCATGGTTTATTTTCCCTCTCTATCTGTGTGTACATGGACTGTATGGAGTGCAGGGGGACAGAGGGGAGGCGGGTCGGCCACTGTCAACAAGCTTGGGACCGTGAGAAAGACGACATACTATTTGTGATTTTGTGTTAAGCCACAGCTGTCAAAATTCACCAGCGGCAAGGGTGCTGTTTTGGGTAATATCAAACGGATTCAAGATCTTGTTAAACTATTGTAATACACCCAACCCATCTCTGAGGGTAAGGGAGTGGTCCTACTGTGTGTTGCCACAGTGGCAGTGCCTAGTGTACTCAGCCTGTCACAGATGTTTATAGAGCAGGCCTTAGCTGTGGGCTGTGTGGTTAAGGGTGTTACACTGTCAGTGGGAAAGGTGGAAATGTAAAAGATGAAAACGTTTTAATGGTTGCCATGGGTGAACCTGTCTGTCTGTCTGCTGCTCCCAGTGGTGTAAAGTACTTAAGTAAAAATACTTGAAAGTACTACTTAAGTAGTTTTTGGGGGTATCTTTACTTTACTATTCATATTTTGGACTACTTTTACTTTTACTTCACTACATTCCTAAAGAAAATAATGTACTTTTTACTCCATACATTTTCCCTGACACCCAAAAGTACTTGTTACATATTGAATGCTTAGCAGGACAGGAAAATGGTCAAATTCACACACTTATCAAGAGAACATCCCTGGTCATCCCTACTGTTTCTGATCTGGCAGACTCACTAAACACAAATGCTTCATTTGTAAATGATGTCTGAGTGTTGGAGTGCCGTGGCTATCCGTAAATTAAAAAAAACAAGATGGCGCCGTCTGGTTTGCTTAATATAAGTAATTTCAAATGATTTATACTTTTACTTTTGATACTTAAGTATATTTTAGCAATTACATTTACTTTTGATATTTAAGTATATTTAAAACCAAATACTTTTAGACTTTTACTCAAGTAGTATTTTACTGGCTGACGTTCATTTTTACTCTAGTCATTTTCTATTAAGGTCTCTTTACTTTTAATCAAGTATGACAATTTGGTATTTTTTCCACCACTGGCTGCTCCAATGTGAAGTCTTGTCCAGACATCAGTCTCCTGGCAGCTGAATGTCAGGAGGAGTGATTTATTTCTGCTCTATCCTTTCCTTTCCTGCCTTTTTCTTATTTTCTTCTTTTGTTGGAGAGAAAGAACAGCCTGTTGAGAATGGATTTCAGACTGTCCCTTAGACCAACTGGAGGAAGGAACGTGGTGTTAAGCCAGGGTACATAGCTGCAGTGGTTCACCTCACATATACAAAAGTAATTGTTTCAAGGAAAAGAGGATCAGGTTGTTGTTTGGTTTGGATGTTGGAAAGACTGGTTCACTTATGACATTAAGTAATACGCTCTCATTTGGCTTTCTTCTTGATATTAGAGGAAGATAATGATGAACTTTAAACAAATCTCAATAAGGTTTTATTTTGTATTTTATAGAAGAACATGAGAGTCCACATTTTTGTTGCATCTGTTTGTTGTTCTTTGTCCGCTGCTGGCTGTTGTTTTAGGAGTATTCAGGGTTCACTTCAAAACACAACCCACCACTCCCTTTTCAAAGGTCAGGATAAAGTGGGCAATCTGATGGAAAATCTGGCATCCCCATGTTTTCCCCTAACAGTGTTCATATCTGGTTTGCTGATCGGCCCCCTGCAGTTCTGTGTTGTGATTGTAAAGGTGAGTGATGTTGTCTCTCTCCCTCCCTGTCCAGCTGTATCTGATGTTGACTGTCTCCATAGAGATCTTAAAATGATTAGATATAGTGATTCTATATGTAATTCTCTGGTTGTCTGTCTCCCTTCTGCAGTACCCTGTCCAGCTGTATCCACGCGGTGGTGGCTCTGCTCTATCCCTTCTCCTGGCAGCACACCTTCATCCCCGTCCTGCCTGCCTCCATGGTGGACATCGTCTGCTGCCCCACACCCTTCCTGGTGGGGCTCCTGTCCAGCTCACTGCCCAAACTCAAAGACCTGCCTGTGGAAGAGGTTGGTACTTGATTTTCTCCATCTGTCTCTCTCTGGCTTTTCCCCTTTGTCTCCCACTGTCTTGCTTTTCTTTGATCAGGTTTAATGTATTGGCTCCTCCTCATTCTGTGCCTCTGATTTGGTTTGCTTGAGGCTACAGATTAGAGGCTATTCCACTGTCACATTCCATCTCTCTGTTAGACACTGGGCTGGGGAGTTGCCTTCCTGTTACTGGTCAGCAGTAGAACGCCCACAACAACCTACAGTATATTACACAGTCAATTACCCTGCTTGTTTTCATTAAACATTTACCCAATGAGGGACTTATATTTCTGACGAGAATTGCGTAGAGAATGTTGATCCTCTTGGCTGATTGGTGCAGCCATGGGACAGATTCAGAGGGATCCGGATATACAGTAAGTGGGACATCTCACGAGACAGCTATAATGGTGCTCCTCCCAACCTCCCTCAGAGACCCAGTACCACCCCTGGGTCCAGGATGAAACCACACTCTCATGATGACTGTCACAGGCTAATTTGAAAGAATGCCCTCTTGTCAATTGTTGGACCATCTGAACAATTATTTTCCAGTGATTCAGAGCAATTTTACCCTCAAACTTTTTTTAAATGTCCCCTATTAATTCAGCGCTACATACCAGAGATAGTTCTAAATCAGTCTCATGTTAAATTCACAGTCACACATTGAGCAATAGCATTGTGTTTTCGAAAGGTCAGCTCAAATTCTCTCAGAGCGCTGGATGTAATATGACCCGTTTCCTCTGTTTTGCTGCCCATGGACCCTGTAGGCTCCCAGTATTGAGTATTAGAATTCAAGCCATGAGCTTCCCAATATTGAGCTGTCAGAGTCCACACAAAGTGTGAGGCCTGCTATAGCTATAATTGCCTGTTCAGTGCTGTCCAGCAGTCTCGCTGTGGTCAAAGTCTGACAGGACGTTGACCTGCAGTAGTTTTGTCACCAATTACAGAGAGAGGAGGACAAGACGACGCGTCTGCTTCTCTGCTCTCCCAGCTGGACTGTTCTGCTCTGTTCTGCAGCATTCTTGGAACGGAGCGCTGATTTGCCGAGGCACAGTGGAAAGAGGGGGAAATCACTTGAATCTGTCCTCGTTAAAGTAGCAACAACTCCTCCTGCCTCAATGTGCTGTAGTGTGGCTGACCCTGGCCTAAACCCCCCAGTGAATGTGGCCTTGGCAGTTGGCAGCTGCTGCTGCCTGCAGGGCCCATGCCAGGGCAGCCTCAGCCCTCCACTCTGGGGTCCTGGGAGGGAGGTTCTGTCTCTCACTAAAAGCCTGGCAGGAGAAGCCATCAGGCCTCTTAAAGCCCAGCTCTCTGCCATTAACACAGTTAGTCCAAGTCAGCAGCATCTGCCCTCAGCCCGTGGAATGAGTGAAAAGACCATCTCACCCCGTCTGTCATACTTAACATAGGGCTTTTAATGGCCTGTCAACAGCATCTGTTGTCTGTTTACATCTGTCTTGATGTTGCTGATCGACTCAATAAAAATTCCTCAAGTATCCTTTCAGTGCTTTTAAAGATCTCGTTTTAACGCTGGTATAACACTTCCAACTTCTGGAAGAGCTTGTCTTTCTCTTGATGGAGAGTTAGATTTATTTGTAGAGGGCATTGGGATTCCACTGTATGCACATGGAAGAAGCCTGGATTTGATTGAAGATTCCTAAATGTGATCGACCACCTCGATTCGGTCTTATGGAGCAAAATAGTTTTTTTTTTTTAAAGTTTTTTTTTTACATTGGATAAAAGTAGAGCCTCAGAGCTAGAACATGGTATATCATACATTGCAGTTGATGAACAATGGGAAAGTAATTCTGCTTTGAAAGTTGATAAACTTGTAACCCCACTTTTGAGAAAATGGCCCTTGAATGTTTTGGTACACCTCCTGAAAGCTCTCCTTTGTCTACACCCATTCAGCATCGTTGACACATTCTTAAGCCTTAGCACCCATCTCTTTAAGGATTCATATGTGAGGCCATGTGCTAAACAGAGTGAGCAGTTTAGTAAACAACCAAAGATTTCAAGACTAAAAGTTGTAAAAGTAGTAGCCTACAATAAAGAAAAACTCCAGGTAAATATACACTTTATCTAGTCCTTGGCCTATATCCTAATCTGACTTTGGTGCAGGTCATGTTGTTCTTCACATTACTGTCTCTGGTAAACACACACTATATTAAATAAATAAAATCTAAGTTAATTTGTCACATGCACAGGATACAGAAGGTGTAAACGGTACAGTGAAATAGTTACTTGCATAGTAGAAATATCAAAAACAGAAAGTGTCCAGATAAAATATTTTATAATTATTAGATGACACTTACCCGACACACTTGTCTAAATTGATGGGTCATGTGAAGGAAATGCTATAACCACCCCCCAGCCACATCTAGCTAAGTGGATGGGCCACAGTTGTCTAGACATGTGCACATGTTCATGAAATACAATAGATGGCCGTAATCACCCTGGCTAACTTGATGGGTCATGTAATCATCTGGCGAAGTGGAGTCTTTTGTTTAGACATGTAGCTAGCTAGCTAAACAATGAACCAGCATAATCCCAACTCGAGGGAAGATATAATTATAGTGTAATGCCTTGGATGAGGCTTCTACTACTACCAATACAAACATTGTCATAGCTGTAGTATGAATCTGCAGGTAGCTAAAGCTAACCAACTAGGTTCAATGTTAGCTAGCTAACATTAGGCTGTAACTAGTAATGAAAATGGTTTTCTGATTCAAATAATATTACTACACAGATCTAACGTTAGCTAGCGAGCCAGTAAGCTAATGTTCGCTAGATAGCGAACAGTACGCTTTAACTTGCAATGAAAACGACTTTCTGACAAAATTAGAAACTGATAATATCAGACAATGTTGCTAGACTCTTATCTGTATACATGGGTGAATGCTTCACGACAGACTGGAACCATTTAACTCTGTTTTGTTTGTAGCTACATCTTGTTTGGCCAGTGTTGTGTAAAGTCACTCCGGTTCACACTGGCCGTGGCCTGTGCAGAAAGTAGCCCATCACTTTTTCCAACTGATCTGTTGATAGCGCCTGCTAAATTCAGGGCATCAATGTTGTTGAGAAAAGTAGCAAAACTTTTGCAGTTCTCGATGGCTAACGTTATATCTTTCATAAACGGTGCGGTAGAAAGGACTATAAACACATACTGAACAGTTCAAGTTATAGACAGAAGCATGCTACATGTCAGACCAATCCAAACTCATCTCTCGGCATGTCCAGCCCATCCATTATCTCAGCCAATCATGGCTAGTGGGATGGTTCCTGTCTTTTTCCGTAGCTAAACCAATTAGGCTCGTAATTTAACAATTTTATTCGTATTTACGGATGGAATAAAAGTTTGTTATTGAGGCACATGAAAGTTCACATGTTCCAGAATGCATTTCTGCCAAAAAACGCATTTTGATAAAAAATACTTGTTTAAGTTCAAATGCCTCTCCTGTGAAGTAGTGACGTGCGACATACGCCTAGTTTCCTGAAATGAGTCACAAATATGTGACTTGTTTGTTTCCTTTGCAGGCTTTGATGGTGGACCTGGGAACTGACCGCTTCATCAGACAGGTTGGTCTCAATTCTCCAGTACCTCCCCGTAACAAAGACCAGAAAGTTTATTGTAATATAATATGGACTGATCATTTGATATTTTTGTTTATTATCGCTAATTAAATTGTTATGCGTGTGTATAGATGGATGATGAGGCCTCGTTGTTGCCACGGAAACTCCAGTCTGCTCTTGAGCTAGCTCTGGAGCAGAGGAATGACATCATCAATCAGGACTCTGACAGCGAGTCAGACCGAAGGTGAACGAGGGACACATCATCACTCTCTACTAAACCAGATGTTACGAGTGTAAATTAGGACAACAGAGCACTGGCCACGTTTCAACCCTGTGAACAAGAACATGTACAGCACATGTCTGGGAGCAATACACTGTCTGTGGAGTGATGAGAACTCCTGGAATGGGTGATTCACCTCACTGAATTGAAGGTTACTGGTGTTCAGAATGTAGTGTTTGTTTAATATTACGTATGAATACACTATCAGTCAAACATCAGCTCTAAATAACTCTTGTGTCATTCCCACAAATGATATAGGCTTTACTTGATTCTCAAGCACAATTCTCAAGCATAAAAAGAGTTCCATTGTAGATTGTGTTGCTTCTTTGTAGATGTATTGAACATGTATTAAGTGTGTTTCAGCATCATAATACTAACCTATCCTGTCTCGTCTGTTTCTGTAGAGTGTAACTCCTTGAACAGCCTGGTGTCGGAGGCCTTCATCCGTTTCTTCCTGGAAACCATCGGCCACTACTCCCTTTTCCTCACCCAGAGCGAGCGCGGAGAACGCATCTTCCAGCGCGAGGCCTTCCGCAAGTCTGTGGCCTCCAAGAGCATCCGTCGCTTCCTGGGGGTCTTCATGGAGTCCCAGATGTTTGCCGGGTTCATCCAAGACCGAGAGCTGCGGAAATGCCGGGCCAAAGGTAGAGCAAACCTACAGTGACCCTGTTAATCCACCCCTACACAACAGTCTGTAATGGTATGGTCCTGTCTACTTGTTAAAGAGATAATAACGTTACGTGTGTCCTGTCCTCCTAAAATGGATTCATTGTAGTTCATCATAACACAAATAATATGTCAACTGTAATGATTGGTAGAAATCCTCTTTAGAGGTAGGCTCTGCCACCCCTCACCTTTCCACCAAAGTAGTCCAAAATCCCTAAAGGGATCTTCTCAAACCTGTGCTGGTACGGACCTCTAGTTGACAGTGGTTCTAGCTGGGTATTCAGTGCCATCTCCTGGTCACACAGTGAAGGGTATTTCACCCCATACCAAAACATGCCTTCCCTGATATATTGCACTGTAACATTACCTCACAATATAACATTAATAACGTAATAATGTTAATAATTGCCTCATGTTATTCTGTCATTTTGTTGTGTTTCTGTCAGGACTCTTTGAGCAGAGGGTGGAGCAGTACCTGGAAGAGCTACCAGACACAGAGCAGAGTGGAGTGAACAAGTTCCTCAAAGGGCTAGGTGAGTTCTCAAATAAAATAAAATAGAATCTGCACTTAAAACATAGAAAAGATCTCCCCTCAACAGACCTTTCCCGTCTACTTTACCACTGGGACAAATCGTAACCTGACTTAAAATGTAGGATGATACAAAGTTTTGGTCTAAAAGAAGCCTATTCACATTTGGCCATGATGTAGTAATGAGCACCATGTAGTCCAGGGTTCCCCAACTGATGGGTGTTTTTTTTTAAATTTTTTTTTATTGTTGGACATAAAAGACAGTAAAGGTACCAGCAAATCAGCTACAAGTGATTAACATTTTGGAAATCTGTTCCAAATTATTCCCATACGTTATAAAGAGATATATGTGATCGTATACAAACCTAAGCAAGGTTCAAAATTATTATATTTTAGTCAAATATTATATCTGTTTGGGTTTCTTGCGGTCAATTTGCAGTCTACAACTTATTTGTAATTATGTTCCGGCCCCCTAACCATCCGCTCAAGAAAAAATCTGCCCACGGCTGAATCTAGTTGATGATTCCTGATGTAGTCTAAAGCCGGGATTCCATCCGAGGCACTATATAATTTCCCCGACATTCATGGAGATCACATTCACAGTAAACGCTGCAGATGTCGGCTTAATTGGAAAATGTCATCGAAGTGTGTAAAAAAAAAAAAGAATTGCATGATGTGAACAGTTCTTACTTGCATTTTGTTTGTGTCTTTTAGGAAGTAAAATGAAGTTTCTTCACAAAAAGAACTGAGGAAACCTGCTACTTAATAACCAAATACCGGAGCATGAAAGCTTGTTCTACTGCAAACTGAAGATCTGATACACCCAAAACCCTGTATTTTATTGACTTATTCACTTGTTTGTCTATCAAGAACATCAATGAAATGTCAATATGTTGTACATATTTCACTGTAAACTGGCTGTGATACCCTCCAATGTAGCTTGATTCTTAGGTGTCTGGTACCTTAATTATGAGGCTAGTTACAGTAGGACGGTACAGAGTGAATGTGCCTTTGTTTCTGATTAACCACTGACATTAAAAGTGTGCTTGAGAAGAATATGATCAGACTGAGTGAGTGAATGCAAGCTAATGTATGGTGGATGTACAGTTACTATGTTTTGTTTTGTATTTTAGATCATCGTTGTCCTGTCTTTTTGCTGAATGAGAGCTTTAAAGTCCACACCTGGTTGGGAGGATTTGTACATGCATTAACACATGAAGAAAATGATTGTAAATGTTTCAAACATGCATTGCTTTGTAAAATTCAGTAATTAAACACAAAAGACTTCAAACGACTGGATTCTTTGAACTTTTTTCATATGCTACTGTTCTGAAGAAACAGAACTTCAGCACTTACAGGAAGAGCAGTCGGTGAACAAGGTAATTGTTCCTCTTCAGGTGGAACCAGGGTGGTGGCTCTGTACAGACAGGGAGGTTTGATCACACATTTTAAAGAAGTCAAACACTCAAAACAAATTTGAGTGCTGCAAGATGACAGTAAGCTTCCAACTCCGCAGAGCTGATAAAAGCATGGCAGTGACAACCACTGGAGTGATGTGTGAGGACATAATTAGGTTACTGGCAGCATGTGCATCCTTACCTTCAGGCTCTGATCAGACCCTACACCCAAACAAGGGCACTACGTTCATCCACCTCTGGCCTGCTAGCCCCCCTACCTCTACGGAAGCACAGTTCCCGCTCAGCCCAGTCAAAGCTATTCGCTGCTCTGGCACCCCAATGGTGGAACAAGCTCCCCCACGACGCCAGGTCAGCGGAGCCACTGACCACCTTCCGGAGACAATTGAAAGAAACCCTACCTCTTTAAGGAATACCTGGAATAGTATAACAATAATCCTTCTACCCCCCCCAAAAAAATGTGGTTGTCCCACTGGCTATCCTATGTTGAATGCACCAATTTGTAAGTCGCTCTGGATAAGAGCGTCTGCTAAATGACTTAAATGTAAAGTGGTAGCTATGTGTGTACCTTTTAGGATTCCACCCCACATTTTTTGTCATTTAGCAGACGCTCTTATCCAGAGCGACTTACAGTTAGTGAGTGCATACATTTTCAAACTGGCCCCCCATGGGAAACAAACCCACAACCCTGGCGTTGCAAGCGCCATGCTCTACCAACTGAGCTACAGGGGACTTGCCAACTACACAGTTGGGATGCTGGGGTGGGGACTTGTCATTGAGTTGTCAGAGATGACGTCTAGTGATTTTATACCTTTTGGCAAGGAATGGAACAACAATCTGGAACTGAATAACGTGCGTAACTTGTCAATTTCGGGTGCATATAAATGCATTGCTGGGTCATATTTATAATGAGAGTAATATTGTATTATAGTCAATACTAGCCCAGAACATGTGTACAGAGATGAAACTGTCACTGAGTGTGTATTTGGGTAGCTGACTGGTGTACAGAAAGGCCATTCAGTGAATAAGATAATGTTTATGTTTTAGCTCTAGCCCACCAAGACAAGAGGAACAGAGGGTGTCAGGTTGAGACAATAGTCTCAGGACTAATAGGTTAGGTATACAGTGCATTCGGAAAGTATTCAGACCCCTTTACCTTTTCCACTTTTTATGTTACTTTTTTTTCTCATCAATCTACACATAATACCCCATAATGACAAAGCAAAAACTGATTCTTAGACATTTTTGCAAATGTATTAAAAAAAATAAAAAACAGATACCTTTTACATAAGTATTCTGACCCTTTGCCATGAGACTCGAAATTGAGCTTTTGAGATGTTTCTACAACTTGATTGGAGTCCACCTGTGGTAAATTAAATTGATTGGACATGATTTGGAAAGGCACACACCTGTCTATAAAGGTCCCACAGTTGACAGTGCATGTCAGAGCAAAAACTAAGCCATGGGGTCAAAGGAATTGTCCGTAGATCTCCGAGACAGGATTGTGTTGAGGCACAGATCTGCATTGAAGGTCCCCGAGAACACAGTGGCCTCCATCACTCTTAAATGGAAGAAGTTTGGAACCACGAAGACTCTTCCTAGAGCTGGCCGCCCGGCCAAACTGAGCAATCGGGGGAGAAGGGCCTTGGTCAGGGAGATGACCAAGAATCCGATGGTCACTCTGACAGAGCTTCAGAGTTCCTCTGTGTAGATGGGAGAACCTTCCAGAAGGACAACCATCTCTGCAGCACTCCACCAATCAGGCCTTTATGGTAGTGGCCAGACAGAAGCCACTCCTCAGTGAAAGGCACATGACAGCCCGCTTGGAGTTTGCCAAAAAGGCACCTAAAGGACTCTCAGACCATGAGAAACAAGATTCTCTGTTCTGATGAAACCAAGATTGAACTCTTTGGCCTTTGAATGCCAAGCGTCACGTCTGGAGAAACCTGGCACCATCCCTATGCTGTGGGGATGTTTTTCAGCGGCAGGGACTGGGAGACTAGTCAGGATCGAGGGAAAAATGAACGGAGCAAAGTACAGAGAGATCCTTGATGAAAACCTGCTCCAGAGCACTCAGGACAATGACCCTAAGCACACAGCCAAGACAACGCAGGAGTGGCTTCGGGACAAGTCTTTGAATGTCCTTGAGTGGCCCAGCCAGAGCCCGAACTTGAACCCGATTTGAACATCTCTGGAGAGACCTGAAAATAGCTGTGCAGCGACGCTCCCCATCCAACCTAACAGAGCTTGAGAGGATCTGCAGAGAACAATGGGAGAAACTCCCCAAATGCAGGTGTGCCAAGCTTGAGCGTCATACCCAAGAAGACTCAAGGCTGTAATCGCTGCCAAAGGTGCTTCAACAAAGTACTGAGTAAAGGGTCCGAATACTTATGAAAATGTGATATTTCTGTTTTGTATTTTTAATACATTTGCAAACATTTCTAAAAAACGGTTTTTGCTTTGTCATTATAAGGATTTGTGTGAATATTGATAAGGCTGTAAAGTAACAAAATATGGAAAAGTCAAGGGGTCTGAATACTTTCCGAATGCACTGTACACTATCTAAACCAGTGGTCATTAAAATCAATCTGGGTTACAGTGTGATACACTAACAGGCATACAAGAAAGGGGCAAGTTTACACATACTTGAATTGGCTTCTGCATTAAAAGGTATTGTATCGACATTGGATCTGTGATGGTGCATATCATCTGTCAGATGTTCTGTGTTGAGCTGTGGGATGACAGAGCAAAGACGGTCAGTTGAGTAATACCAGAAAAAACGATTGGGATGCAGTTATACATTAGACCAAATTAAGGGCATCACTCACCATACGCCCATGCCCGTGGCTGACGTGCCCGATGCCTTCTAGTTTCAGTATTTTTGGTGGCTAGGAGGAATAACGGGTTGGGTAAGTTATCTGTTAAATATTATTTAAAAAATATCTTAACTGTACTGTCGTTTCATGAACTGTCCTATCATGGTAATATGCTTGCACCGATTTACCAGGCAGGCACAACTGGCTTTTACAGTGGAACATTAAACATCGACAGCATATTTTAAGCTTGAATAAATAGGAGAAATAGGCTAGTCATAATGTTACCGTCATAAAATGACTGTAAAATGTATGTGTTTGGGAAGATATTTGTACAAAAATTCATTGTGACAATAAGATTCACCGAAGATCAAATGTGTGTGGGGCGGTTGGAACAGTGGAAGAGGTTGAAGTTTGATGTGAGATTTCAGATGGGAAGTACCATTTTTTCCCGAAGAAATAAACGCATGTAACTCTCACGATCAAACACGAGACTTTATAACTCTAAAATATTTGAGCTGGACAAAAGAGCGACATCCAATGGATGGAGAGGGGGAGACAGTGATGATCAGGTTAAGGTAAAAAAGAACTCAAGCTTTGGTCATACTTGAATTGTGACAGCCATTCACCATCGTAGGGTAGGCCTAGGTGAGTATATTCTGTATCGCAGCGAATATACCAGTAGCCTACAGTCCAATTTAAATTCTTAAACATGCTCATAATAATAACGTAGCCCGTGCATGTTAGATGCTTTTCCCAGCACACTACGTGCGCACTGACAATGAAAGCAATTGTCATCACATAACCGTAGTTGATATTGTCTGACACAACCTTGCGGACGCACTGCCAAAGCGAAAGTTATTGCGTTTGAGGTATGTTATGAGCAACTATTGTGTTTTGTATCTTAAAAACGATATTGTAATACACGATCTATTGGACAGTTTAAACACATGCGTAAATAATCGAATGGATTTAGGTGCGGCTCTGTTGACTATTGAGTATCTCAAATTATGCGCATCATCCGATACTGTATGTGAGCCAAGATTTCAGCAATGTCATATAAACAACAAATCGATACCAGTTAGGTTACCATTATATTTGAATTACAACAGGGAATGTCAATATAATTAGACTAGATTCTGTTACACAATCTATCTGTTTAATTTTAAAGTCAATGATTCACCTGTTCCTTGTCTATCATGATGAAAATCAGATATTTGCACATAGCCTACTGGAATGATAGCCCAGCCATGTATCATAACTTGTTTTACTTTTAACAACTTTATATTTTACAGAAAATGGCTGAAACAACAGCAACCAAGTTTTTATTCATTGATCAGGCTCAATATGCAATTGTACAAAAGTAGCTTACAAAATCAGTATTTAACCTACATACAGTATGCTTACTACTGCATTTTCCCACTAGTAAAAAGTTGCATGAATAGTGATACCATCACATTTTTCTCTATATGAAATTTAATATATTATAATTGATATACATGATGACAATGACAGGTTATCAGTGAGTGATATTGACCTCAGTGAAGTGTCAGTGTGGCCAATCTGTATAAAATAGGGCAATAATACAATAATTTCCGCACACATTGATTCAATATTGGGAGGTTTAAAACATAATTATCCAATCTAATAGAAAGAGAAATGCCCAGCAATTCATAACTGCATATTCACATATTATAACTCTTATTGCCAGCAGAAACATGAACAAGCTGGTAGAAAGTGTGTAGTCCCCCGAGCATACAGGGAGGTGTTAGTGAAACACAGGGAGGGGTTGCACTGCTATAAAGCTGTTATTGACAGACAGCCAGGGAGTGGTGCTCACATTCCTTCTCACAGGAAACACACAGCAACTCTCAGAGAGCCCCCTCAACACTCATCATCACTCAAAGATGAGACCCAATACATGGATGGTGCATTAGGATTAGGTGTCATAATGTAAAGAAAAGTAGCTTAAACACAAGCAGATATATACAGTGCCTTCAGAAAGTATTTATACTCCTTGACTTTTTCCAAATTGTTTTGTGTTACAGCCTGAACTGAAAATTGATACAATTTAGATTTTTTTGTCACTAGCCTACACACAATAGCTTATAATGTCAAAGTGGAATTATGTTTTTTTTCGAAAATGTTACACATTAATAAAAAATGAAAAGCTGTAATGTATTGAGTAAGTATTCAACCCCTTTGTTATGGCAAGCCTAAATAAGTTCAGGATAAACATTTTTTTTAACAAGTCACATAAGTTGCATGGACTCACTCTGTGTGCAATAATAGTGTTTAACATGATTTCTTAATGACTACCTCATCTCTGTACCCCACACATACAATTATCTGTAAGGTCCTTCAGTCGAACAGTGAATTTCAAACACAGATTCAACCACAAAGACCAGGGAGGTTTTCCAATGCCTCGCAAAGAAGGGCACCTATTGGTAGATGGGTAAAAAAAACTAAACATACATTAAATATCCCATTGAGCATGGTGAAGTTATGAATTACACTTTAGATGGTGTATCAATACACCCAGTCACTACAAAAATACAGGCTTCTTTCCTAACTCAGTTCCTGGAGAGGAAGGAAACCGCTCAGGGATTTCACCATGAAGTCAATGGTGACTTTAACACAGTTACAAAGTTTAATGCCTGTGATAAGAGAAAACTGAGGATGGATCAACAGCATTGTATTCAGGACCAAAAGTTAATTGCATTTCCAAATGTTTTTGCATAATTACTTTAGTGCCTTGTTGCAAACAGGATGCAAGTTCTGGAATATTATTATTCTGTACAGGCTTCCATCTTTTCACTCTGTAATTTAGGTTAGTATTGTGGAGTAACTACAAAGTGTTATGTTTGGGGCAAATCCAATACAACACACTATGGAGTACCACTGTCCATATTTTCAAGCATAGTGGTGGCTGTATCATGTTATGGTTATGCTTGTAATTGTTAAGGACTGTGGATAAAAAAGAAACGGAACGAAGCTAAGCACAGTCAAAATACTAGAGGGAAACCTGGTTCAGTCTGCTTTCCACCAGACACTGGGAGATTAATTCACCTTTCAGCAGGACAATAACCTAAAACACAAGGCCAAATTTACACTGGAGTTGCTTACCAAGAAGACAGTGAATGTTCTTGAGTGGCCTAGTAACAGTTTTGACTTAAATCTACTTGAAAGTCTATGGCAAGACCTGTAAATGGTTGTCTAGCAATGATCAACAACTCATTTGACAGAGCTTGAAGAATTTGAAAAAGTTGCACAATCCAGTGGTGGAAAGCTCTTAGAGACTTACCCAGAAAGACTTACAGCTGTAATCACTGCTAAAGGTGATTCTACAAAGTATTGACTCAGGGGTGTGCATACTTATGTAAATGACATATTTCTGTATTTTATTTTCAATACATTTGCAAAAAATTTGAAAAACTTTTTCACTTTGTCACACTTTGTGTGAAAAGAAAAAAAATCTGTTTAATACATTTTGTCAAGGGGTATGGATTCTTTCTGAAGGCACTGTATCACTGTGTACATGGATTCACTATGCCTGATTTTGAGCAGAGGACCGCAAGAGTACCTTCAGAGATGAGAGTGCTCGAATGATTTAAATTATGCATATCTTTTATGATTTTTTTATATGTTATTATCATTAATTCAATACGGATACATCTGTACCACAAGGCAGATTCCAAGGAAGAGTATTGAACACATTATTCTCCTGTAGGCTATATAATGAGTTATGGACTTAAATTCACTTTAAATGGGTTGCTGTGAATTTGACAGTAGCTTACAGGCAGCTTGGTGGCATGTAAAATTCTGTATTTCATGTTACAGTATTATTTATACTGTAATATAAATATGGTATCAAAGCAAGTGCTGTGTAATGACACACTACAATACCGTAAAATGTACTGTAAAAAAAATACTGTAAAAAAGTAAATGCTACCGTAATCGGAAAATAATTAATGAATTAATGAATGAAATTAATTGAGGGAGGGGTTTGTATTTCACAGTATTGTACAGTAATTACAAGGGATTGGTGCAAACAGGTTGGCTGCTAGGTAAAGTGTTTACACATTACAGTATATTCATGAATATTTGGTGTTTTATATCACTTGCACTTCTAGAGGCCTTAACAAAGGTATACAGTACAGCATTCTCACTCACGGGTGCAACAAATATAGCCTATGACAAGGCATGCCTCAAAATACACTACATGACCAAAAGTATGTGGACAGATGGGAAAGAATAATCATTTGATGAATCCATTTAACTGATGTGAAAGCAGAATTTAGATATTAGTGATGATGATACTGTATTCATCTCTCAGTGTTCATATGAGAGCATATTGTTTTTGTTTAAAAAAATTAATAATGTTTTGGGGGTAGATCAGCTTTAATATTTTAGATATTGAGCAGAGGATTCCATCAATGTAATTGTCTGCATCACTTCCAATCCCCCATATGTTTTTTTTCTTCTCGCAAATATATATATATATACAGTGAGGGAAAAAAGTATTTGATCCCCTGCTGATTTTGTACGTTTGCCCACTGACAAAGACATGATCAGTCTATAATTTTAATGGTAGGTTTATTTTATCAGTGAGAGACAGAATAACAATAAAAAAATCCAGAAAAACGCATGTCAAAAATGTTATAAATTGATTTGCATTTTAATGAGGAAATAAGTATTTGACCCCCTCTCAATCAGAAAGATTTCTGAGCTCCCAGGGGTCTTTTTATACAGGTAACTGGCTTGAGATTAGAGCACACTCTTAAAGGGTGTGCTCCAAATCTCAGCTTGTTACCTATGAAAGACACCTGTCCACAGAAGCAATCAATCAATCAGATTCCAAACTCTCCACTATGGCTAAGACCAAAGAGCTCTCCAAGGATGTCAGGGACAAGATTGTGACCTACACAAGGCTGGAATGGGCTACAAGACCATCAGCCAAGCAGCTTGGTGAGAAGGTGACAACAGTTGGTGCGATTATTCGCAAAATGGAAGAAACACAAAATAACTGTCAATCTCCCTCGGCCTGGGGCTCCATGCAAGATCTCACCTCGTGGAGTTGAAATGATCATGAGAACGGTGAGGAATCAGCCCAGAACTACACGGGAGGATCTTGTCAATGATCTCAAGGCAGCTGGGACCATAGTCACCAAGAAAACAATTGGCAACACACTACGCCGTGAAGGACTGAAATCCTGCAGTGCCCGCAAGGTCCCCCTGCTCAAGAAAGCACATATACAGACCCGTCTGAAGTTTGCCAATGAACATCTGAATGATTCAGAGGAGAATTGGGTGAAAGTGTTGTGGTCAGATAAGACCAAAATCGAGCTCTTTGGCATCAACCCAACTTGTCGTGTTTGGAGGAGGAGGAATGCTGTATATGACCCCAAGAACACCATCCCCACCGTCAAACATGGAGTTGGAAACATTATGCTTTGGGGTGTTTTTCTGCTAAGGGGATAGGACAACTTCACCGCATCAAAGGGACGATGGACAGGGCCATGTACCGTCCAAATCTTGGGTGAACCTCCTTCCCTCAGCCAGGGCATTGAAAATGGGTCGTGAATGGGTATTCCAGTATGACAATGACCCAAAACACACGGCCAAGGCAACAAAGGAGTGGTTCAAGAAGAAGCATTAAGGTCCTGGAGTGGCCTAGCCAGTCTCCAGACCTTAATCCCATAGAAAATCTGTGGAGGGAGCTGAAGGTTTGAGTTGCCAAACGTCAGGCTTGAAACCTTAATGACTTGGAGAAGATCTGCAAAGAGGAGTGGGACAAAATGCCTCCTGAGATGTGTGCAAACCTGGTGGCCAACTACAAGAATCGTCTGAATCTGTGATTGCCAGCAAGGGTTTTGCCACCAAGTACTAAGTCATGTTTTGCAGACGGGTCAAATACTTATTTCCCTCATTAAAATGCAAATCAATTTATAACATTTTTGACATGCTTTTTTCTGGATTTTGTTGTTGTTATTCTGTCTCTCACAGTTCAAATAAACCTACCATTAAAATTATAGACTGATCATGTCTTTGTCAGTGGGCAAACATACAAAATCAGCAGGGGATCAAATACTTTTTTCCCTCACTGTATGTGTGTGTGTGTGTATGTGTATGTATGTGTATATGTGTATGTGTATGTGTGTATATATATATATATATATATATATATATATATATATATGTGTGTATATGTATGTGTGTATGTTGTATATATATACATATACAGTTGAAGTCGGAAGTTTACATACACCTTAGCCAAATACATTTAAACTCAGTTTTTCACAATTCTGACATTTAATCCTAGTAAAAATTCCGTCTTAGGTCAGTTAGGATTACCACTTTATTTTAAGAATGTGAAATGTCAGAATAATAGTAGAGAGAATGATTTATTTCAGCTATTATTTCTTTCATCACATTCCCAGTGGGTCAGAAGTTTACATACACTCAATTAGTATTTGGTAGCGTTGCCTTTAAATTGTTTAACTTGGGTCAAACGTTCCGGGTAGCCTTCCACAAGCTTCCCACATAAGTTGGGTGAATTTTGGCCCATTCCTCCTGACAGAGCTGGTGTGAACTGAGTCAGGTTTGTAGCCTCCTGCTTGCACACGCTTTTTCAGTTCTGCCCACAAATGTTCTATAGGATTGAGGTCAGGGCTTTGTGATGGCCACTCCAATACAGCTTGACTTCGTTGTCCTTAAGCCATTTTGCAACAACTTTGGAAGTATGCTTGGGGGTCATTGTCCATTTGGAAGAACCATTTGCGACCAAGCTTTAACTTCCTGACTGATGTCTTGAGATGTTGCTTCAATATATCCACATCATTTTTCTTCCTCATGATGCCATCTATTTTGTGAAGTGCACCAGTCCCTCCTGCAGCAAAGCACCTCCACAGCATGATGCTGCCACCCCCGTGCTTCACGGTTGGGATGGTGTTCTTCGGCTTGGTAAGCACCCCCTTTTTCCCTCCAAACATAACGATGGTCATTATGGCCAAGGCCGAGGAGATTGACAGTTCTTTTTGTGTTTCTTCCATTTGCGAATAATCGCACCAACTGTTAATCACCCCTTCTCACCAAGCTGCTTGGCGATGATCTTGTAGCCCATTCCAGCCTTGTGTAGGTCTACAATCTTGTCCCTGACATCCTTGGAGAGCTCTTTGGTCTTGGCCATGGTGGAGGTTTGGTATCTGATTGATTGATTGCTTCTGTGGACAGGTGTCTTTTATATAGGTAACAAGCTGAGATTAGAGCACTCCCTTCAAGAGGTGTGCTCCTAATCTCCAGCTCGTTGTATAAAAAGACACACTGGGAGCCAGAAATCTTTCTGATTGAGAGGGGGTGAAATAATTATTTCCCTCATTAAAATGCAAATCAATTTATAACATTTTTGATATGCGTTTTTCTGGATTTTTTTGTCTGTTATTCTATCTCTCACAGTTCAAATAAACCTACCATTACAATTATAGACTGATCATTTCTTTGTCAGTGGACAAACGTACAAAATCAGCAGGGATCAAATACTTTTTTCCCTCACTGTATATATACATACATACATATATACATACATCCATACACACACACACATATCCTTTTTTAAATTATATTTCCCTTCATTACTTTCCAACCCCACCACCCCTTCCCCAATTGGAGTAAACTAGTGAACAACAACGCTTAGGCCTCTTCTTCCAGCCCATACATACTACACTGCTCAAAAAAATTAAGGGAACACTAAAATAACACATCCTAGATCTGAATGAATGAAATAATCTTATTAAATACTTTTTTCTTTACATAGTTGAATGTGCTGACAACAAAATCACACAAAAATTATCAATGGAAATCAAATTTATCAACCCATGGAGGTCTGGATTTGGAGTCACCCCTCAAAATTAAAGGTTGAAACCACACTACAGGCTGATCCAACTTGATGTAATGTCCTTAAAACAAGTGAAAATGAGGCTCAGTAGTGTGTGTGGCCTCCACGTGCCTGTATGACCTCCCTACAACGCCTGGGCAGTGCTCCTGATGAGGTGGCGGATGGTCTCCTGAGGGATCTCCTCCCAGACCTGGACTAAAGCATCCGCCAACTCCTGGACAGTCTGTGGTGCAACGTGGAGTTGGTGGATGGAGCGAGACATGATGTCCCAGATGTGCTCAATTGATTCAGGTCTGGGAACGGGTCCACTAGCATCAATGCCTTCCTCTTGCAGGAACTGCTGACACATTCCAGCCACATGAGGTCTAGCATTGTCTTGCATTAGGAGGAACCCAGGGCCAACCGCACCAGCAAATGGTCTCTACAAGGGGTCTGAGGATCTCATCTCGGTACCTAATGGCAGTCAGGCTACCTCTGGCGAGCACATGGAGGGCTGTGCGGCCCCCAAAGAAAATGCCACCCCACACCATGACTGACCCACCGCCAAACCGGGTCATGCTGGAGGATGTTGCAGGCAGCAGAACGTTCTCCATTTACGGCGTCTCCAGACTCTGTCACGTCTGTCACCAGCTGAACCTGCTTTCATCTGTGAAGAGCACAGTGGCGAATTTTTCCAATCCTTGCTGTTCTCTGGCAAATGCCAACGTCCTGCACGGTAGTTGGGCTGTAAGCACAACCCCCCACCTGTGGACAATCGGGCCCTCATACCACCCTCATGGAGTCTGTTTCTGACCTTTTGAGCAGACACATGCACATTTGTGGCCTGCTGGAGGACATTTGCAGGGCTCTGGCAGTGCTCCTCCTGCTCCTCCTTGCACAAAGGCGGAGGTAGCATTCCTGCTGCTGGGTTGTTGCCCTCCCTACGGCCCCTCCTCCACGTCTCTGATGTACTGGCCTGTCTCCTGGTAGCGCCTCCATGCTCTGGACACTACGCTGACAGACACAGCAAACCTTCTTGCCACAGCTCGCATTGATGTGCCATCCTGGATGAGCTGCACTACCTGAGCCACTTGTGTGTGGTTGTAGACTCCGTCTCATGCTACCACTAGAGTGAAAGCACCGCCAGCATTCAAAAGTGACCAAAACATCAGCCAGGAAGCATAGGAACTGAGAAGTGGTCTGTGGTCACCACCTGCAAAACCAGTCCTTTATTGGGGGTGTCTTGCTAATTGCCTATAATTTCCACCTGTTGTCTATTCCATTTGCACAACAGCACTGTGACATTTATTGTCAATCAGTGTTAAGCTTCCTAAGTGGACAGTTTGATTTCACAGAAGTGTGATTGACTTGGAGTTACATTGTGTTGTTTAAGTGTTTTGAGCAGTGTATATATACATTTTATGGACAGTCCCAAATTCTACAATAATTATATTTTGTTTGTTTTTACTCCTGAACTTCCTCCGATCATCATGATGTCCATCTGGTTTGCTTCTATATGCCATATTTTTCTAACTGTGCTCTTTCACAAAAGCTCTCAACCTATAACCTATATACTTATTATGGACACGTATGCTTTACATTAGTTATCTTGTTGTTATTAGTTGTTGTTATTAGTCCCATCCTTCAGCTCCATTCAACACCTCCCATCTATCTCGTAACACCATCCATATTGGATTTCTATTTGCCATATATTTTTCAACTGTACTGTGATGTTTTACAAAAAGTTCTGAACCTTTCTATTCTCATTGTTTCTACAGATCGTAGAATTGAATATAAACATTTTTGCTTAAAGTATTATTATATTATTGATCGATTGACTATGACTTTTCAGATCACCCAATAGTGCTATCTGCAGGGTTAGCTCCAGGTAAGTATTGCAATCCTTTACCATTCCTGGACCTGTGTCCAAAAACAAGCTACAAATGGACAGTACCAAAACAAATGATCTAATGATTCTGTCTCTTTGCAGCAAAATCTGCAGAGCTGGGAAGATTGTATCCCCCCATATAAATAACATTCTATTGGTAGCAAGAATTTTATATAATAATTTAAATTTAAAAACTCTCGTTTTGAATCCGGCTCGTTTTGCGTATCAATTCATAAACACTATGCCATGGAATCGGTACGCTCAAAAATCTCTATATGGGATGGCTGTCAATCCTTTGGTCCTTAAATTAAACTGGTATACTTTTTTTATTTATCACAATTTTCTTTAACCAATTATATATTCTTTAATGCAAGGCCGACAGACAAGTTCCTTACTTTTTCTCCCTTCCACTTTCCTTTTCCATTTTTGCAGTAATGCTGCAATTATTTGGTTGTAATTTTGGGTGAGCAGACATTTCCATATGTTTTTGTTAGCTGCATGTGTGACTGGAACTCCACCAGTCCTACCGATAATATCATTTACGAAGATTATACCTTTTAAACATTTTGTCAAAAAAAAAGGTTTTTTTATCAATTAGTATTTTTAAGTTTAACCACAATATTTGTTGCATTATTTGTTCTGTCGTTTCTGAGGATTAAATTGAAATTGCAACCAACTTTCTATGGCTTGTTTTAGAAATAAGTGATATTTGGGAGATTATTTCCTTTTCAAATAACTTAAAGTGAGAGGTTGTAATCTGAATAATGGGAAAAGGCCATTCTTGAACATTGGGTGAGACAATCTTACTAATTTGCTAGAGAACCAGTTCGGATTTAAGTATAACTTTTGTATGACTGAAGCTTTTAGTGAGAGGTCTAATGCTTTAATATTTAATAATTTCTGTCCTCCGAATTCATATTCATTATATAAATAGGCCCGTTTAATATTTGTCTGGCTTGCCGTTCCAAATAAAATTGAATATTTTTTTCTCATATAATTTAAAAAAACTATTCGCTAAGCGTAGGCAAGACCATAAGCAAACAGGTAAACTCGGAATAATACTAAAGAGATTAATCAGGGTGATTTTTTCCACAAATTGACAGGTATTTACCTTTCCATGGTAGCAATATCTCATCTATTTTTGCTAACTTTCTATTAAAATTTATTGGAGTGAGATCATTTATTTCATTTGGGATATGTATTCGAGTATATCCACATCACCATCAGACCATTTTATTGGTAAACTACATGGTAATGTAAAAATTGTATTTTTAGTGATCCAATACGTAATATAGTACATTTATCATAATTTGGTTGTAATCCAGAGGGGTTAGAAAATGTATCTAGATCCTCTATGAGGCTGTGGAGGGATTCAAGTTGTGGATTTAAAAGAAAACATCAGCGTACAATGACACCTTTGTTTTTAAGCCCTGGATTTCTAATCCCTTTATATTATTGTTGGATCTGATTTTAATAGCTAACATCTCGATGGCAATAATAAATAGATATGCCGATAGTGGACAACCTTGTTTCACTCCTCTTGACAGTTTAAAACTTTCTGAGAAATAGCCATTATTTACTATTTTACACCTAGGGTTACTATACATGATTTTAACCCAATTTATAAGAGATTGTCCAAAATTGAAATGCTCCAGGCATTTATATATAAACCCCAGTCATACTTTATCAAATGCCTTTTCTAAGTCTGCTATGAATAGTAGGCCTGGTTTTCCAGATTTTTTCATAGTGTTCTATTGTTTCCAGTATTTGCCTTATATTATCTCCAATGTATCGCCCATGTAAAAAACCTGTCTGATTAGAATGAATCATGTCCGACAATACCTTTTTAATGTCTATGCGCTATACATTTTGCTATAATTCTTGCATCACAACACTGAAGTGTAAGGGGCCTACAATTTTTAAAATGGACTGGATCTTTATATTTTCCACTTGTATCCTGTTTCAGTAATAATGAAATCAGACCTTCTTATTGAGTGTCTGATAATCTACCATTTACATAGGAGTGGTTAAAACATGCGAATAACGGTCCTCTGAGTATATCAAAAAAGGTTTGGTATACCTCGACTCTGGTATGCCATCCAACCCTGGAGTTTTCCCGGACTTAAAGTCTTTAATTGCATCCAGAAGTTCCTCCTCTGTAATTTCACCTTCAAATCTCTACAATTTGCTTCAGTTAGAGGAGATGGAGGCGACTGAAACGAAAACATATGCTTAAAGTACTTTGTTAAATCCTACAAAAAATATATATTTGGTGAATCATGGGTGACTCCGTCATTTGTAACCAGTTTCAATAAATTGTTTTTGGTAGCATTCCTATGTTGAAGATAAAAAAATAATTTGGTGCATTTTTCCCCATATTCCATCCAGTTTGCTTTATTTTTATAATATATTACACTTGATCTTTCTTGAATAAGTTTCTCCATTTCTTTTTGTTTTTCCTCTAATTTATTCTGAGCCTCTATGTTACCGTTTTTATTGCTATCTACAGTGAGGGGAAAAAAAGTATTTGATCCCCTGCTGATTTTGTGCGTTTGCCCACTGACAAAGACATGATCAGTCTATAATTTTAATGGTAGGTTTATTTGAACAATGAGAGACAGAATAACAAAAAAAGAAAACAGAAAAACGCATGTCAAAAATGTTATAAATTGATTTGCATTTTAATGAGAGAAATAAGTATTTGACCCATCTGCAAAACATGACTTAGTACTTGGTGGCAAAACCGATTTTGCAATCACAGAGGTCAGACGTTTCCTTGTTGTTGGCCACCAGGTTTGCACACATCTCAGGAGGGATTTTGTTCCACTCCTCTTTGCAGATCTTCTCCAAGTCATTAAGGTTTCGAGGCTGACGTTTGGCAACTCGAACCTTAAGCTCCCTCCACAGATTGTCTATGGGATTAAGGTCTGGAGACTGGCTAGGCCACTCCAGGACCTTAATGTGCTTCTTCTTGAGCCACTCCTTTTTTGCCTTGGCTGTGTGTTTTGGGTCATTGTCATACTGGAATACCCATTCATTTTCAATGCCCTGGCTGAGGAAAGCGGTTCTCAACAAGATTTGACGTACATGGCCCCGTCCATCGTCCCTTTGATGCGGTGAAATTGTCCTGTCCCCTTAGCAGAAAAACACCCCCCAAAGCATAATGTTTCCACCTCCATGTTTGATGGTGGGGATGGTGTTCTTGGGGTCATAGGCAGCATTTCTCCTCCTCCAAACACGGCGAGTTGAGTTGATGCCAAAGAGCTGGATTTTGGTCTCATCTGGACCACAACACTTTCACCCAGTTCTCCTCCTGAATCATTCAGATGTTCATTGGCAAACTTCAGACGGCCCTGTATATGTGCATTCTTGAGCAGGGGGACCTTGCGGGCGCTGCAGGATTTGCAGTCCTTCACGGCTTAGTGTGTTATCAATTGTTTTCTTGGTGACTATGGTCCCAGCTGCCTTGAGATCATTGACAATATCCTCCCGTGTAGTTCTGGGCTGATTCCTCACCGTTCTCATGATCATTGCAACTCCACGAGGTGAGATCTTGCTTGGAGCCCCAGGCCGAGGGGGATATTGACAGTTCTTTTGTGTTTCTTCCATTTGCGAATAATCGCACCAACTGTTGTCACCTTCTCACCAAGCTGCTTGGCGATGGTCTTGTAGCCCATTCCAGCCTTGTGAGGTCTACAATCTTGTCCCTGACATCCTTGGAGAGCTCTTTGGTCTTGGCCATGGTGGAGAGTTTGGAATCTGATTGATTGATTGCTTCTGTGGACAGGTGTCTTTTATACAGGTAACAAACTGAGATTAGGAGCACTCCCTTTAAGAGTGTGCTCCTAATCTCAGCTCACTGTATAAAAGACACCTGGGGCCAGAAATCTTTCTGATTGAGAGGGGGTCAAAATCTTATTTCCCTCATTAAAATGCAAATCAATTCATAAGATTTTTTGACATTCGTTTTTCTGGATTTTTTTGATGTTATTCTGTCTCTCACTGTTCAAATAAACCTACCATTAAAATTATAGACTGATCATGTCTTTGTCAGTGGGCAAACGTACAAAATCAGCAGGGGATCAAATACCTTTTTCCCTCACTGTATCTGTTCTGTTAGACCTTCTATTTCCTTTGTTAGTGTGTACTCTCTTTGACTTAGGGAGCATATTGTTACTATATAATCAGGAAGGTATTTATCTACAGTTATACAGTGGGGAGAACAAGTATTTTATATATTTATAATTTTATTTTAGTATATTATATAACCACTGCAGGTTGGTGGCACCTTAATTGGGGAGGACAGGCTCATGGATTAAGTGGAATGGTATCAAATACATCAAACACATGGTTTCCATGGTATGTGGCATCCTACACGGTGCCATGTTGAAAGTCACTGAGCTCTTCAGTAAGGCCATTCTACTGCCAATGTTTGTTTATGGAGGTTGCATGGCTGTGTTCTCGATTTTAATTAATAGGCACTCAACAAGTCAGTATCATCTGCCCTGCGGTCAATCTGGTGTAACTTACAGTTGTGGCTGAAATAACCGAATCCACTAATTTGAAGGGGTGTCCACATACTTTTGTATATTAAGTGTATGTTAATGAGCCAGAAACAACAATACCATGCACCCACTAGTGGTCAAAAGGTTTTTGGACTCCAAAGCTATGGTACGGTACTGTATTCTGTGGGGTGGAATTACAGCAGTTATTTCCCCGCCCACAACATTTTCCCACAATGCACCATAATTGACAGTATGCTGCAGTTGATAATACCCAAAAATGACCTTATAATTTACAGTTTTCCATTACAGTGTACAGCACTGGGAGTGGTTGAGGAGTTTGGCCAGAGAAGTCATTAATATTTACAGTTGCTAGGTAGATAATTGTATGAACAGGGAAGAGACATTGCAGTGGAAGATAGTCTTGCTTTCTGCAAATGTAAAGGTTTTTCACTTGGATCCCATCACCTCAGTGTTAATGGATGTTACATAGGTGTGCTTTCAGGGGAGAAATCACCAGTGACGTTTCTATTATTGTGACATCTCTAGAGATGCCATTCTCTCAGGCTGCCTTTTATCCAGTGCCGGCCTCACTTAGCAGGGCAGGAGAGCTGTCCCTCACAGAGAGGTATAGTGCTAACACCTTTCTGTTTTAAAAGCTAAATGGGGAGTATGAAAGGGGAGGAGGGGGGTTTAAAAAGCAGGAGAGCTGAGTGAACAAGAGGCGGGGTCCGCTAGGTTTGACTAATTGTGTTTTAAAGTGGGTCTTTGAGCACACAATGGGGAATGGGATGGTTTTTAGCTCCCCTGTGAAGTGCCAGAGGATGAGAAAGTTGTCAGATTTGTAGGTCAGGCTGCAGGGGTTGGTGTTAGGCAGACTCAGAGCAGCAGAAGTGATGGTGTCTTACTAGTCTTTGCCACAACTCTGTCAGCATTACAACAATGGGAGGAGTCATATCCCCCCTTCTAATAGTGTCACTTTTAGCTGTTGTATTTTAAGACCATTACAACATGATCCTCCTCTCTACTACTGTATATGGATTGTCTTTCCAGCCATGAAGTTAGTTTTGTTTCCTTGCAGTGTGCCATTCCTTCTCTTCTGCAATACTGTGATTAGATCTTAATTGATTTCATAGTTTTAGAGGGAATCGCAGGAGTGTTTCCTACTCCCATCTGGTGCTCATCAGAGCCTGACCCGGTTTTGGTGTGCTACGTGAGCATGTGTGGCTCCAGAGGGACCTGTCCCCTCCTTGTGCTGATACAGGGATGTAGAAGGAGGTCACCAGCAGCCCACCACAACCCAGCCCACCACAGCACAGCTCACCACAGCCCATCCCATCCCATCCCAGCCTGCTCCACTCCCGTTTGCAGTGCTTACAATTCCCTCCAACATTGTAGGTCATTCGGCCTCTCCTTCCATTTTGGGAAGGGCTTCCGGGGATATTTCGCCCTAGAAAAAAAATAATTATCGTATCTCCCTAATTCCCAATTATTATGCACAGGCTTATTTAAGAAAAAGGATTATGTTTTTTTGTGTGTGTGTTAGAGGGGATGGATTTGAATTTGACACTCCTCTCCTTCTGTTCTGTGAGGAGTCCTGCACACGGATGAACCTGACGAGGAGAGGAGAGCTCAGCACGCAGGCTGTCATGTAAGCCATATTCTCTTGGGCCACCTCTCGGTGCACGCTGCTTCCTGCCGCAGGTAAAAGCGTCAGTGTGAGTGCTGCTGTGCTGTGTGTGAGTGTCAGGCTGTGCTGTCCTCTCCCTCCCACAGCGAGAGCAGCTCTGCTGGTTACCAGCTCCACCGTTCACTAGAGGACACATTATCCCAGCGCTGACATGGAGAAGGTAAGGCGTTCATTCTATTAACATTCCTATGACATGGATGACACAGATTAGCTCAACTCTCTTTTTTCCCCACAAGCAGATTTTCTATTCTACTATTGTTTGTGCCTCTGTGTGTAGAGGCAATTGCAGAAATAGAACGACTGTATATGCATAGACTTATTATTTGCTGTCTTAGCCCGAGGGTTTTCAGACTCTCTCAACTCTTTGATGTGCTTCAGTGTATTTCTAACAAAGTGAATATGAATATTTTTCCAAATAACTCTGAGGGGTTCATGTTAACTGTTAGCTGTAATGTGGTGAGGGTGAAAATATACACAATGTGTTCTAAAACAAGAAAGGATAATACTGTGTAATTGGCATGACTTCAGTAGGACCTGTTTTCTTATATTGTTGCAGCTGTATTTTGATATGTGATTTCAGTACATTTGATTTGAAAGTGCACTTCATTCTGTGCTACTAGTTGACTTTAAGCTGCATTAAAAGGGAAATGAATCAGCTGGTTGAGCAGCTTGTGTCTGTGAGTCTCAACATGGCTTCATTTTGAGGAACTTGATCGAATGCATCTGACATTCTCTGGGAATAGCTCAGAATGTGTGAGCATCGACACAAATAACAGCTCTGAGGAGTGTGATGTAGCCCAAAGTACAGAGGGAGGTAACACAAATATTTCTGACATATGTCACCCCATCTTTATATCAGACGACCTTGCTGTTTTGTCTGTGTGCGTGTGTGCGTGCTTGGTGTGTGTGTGTGTGCGTGCGTGCTTGGAGTGTCAATACATGACAGGTCTTCTCTGTGTGTGGCAGCGTTGCTCAGAGTGCCCAGAGCCCCGGCTAGCCCAGAGCCTGTGTACATTCTGCAACAAGTGGCTGTGCTACCAGTGCACAGACATGCACCAGCACCAGAGAGCCACCCCTCAGTGCTCAGACCTGCACCAACACCAGAAGCCCACTACCCAATGTGCCGACCTGCACCAGAGGGACCAGATGGCCCCCAGCTCCTTGCCTCCACCCGAACCAGGCAAGCATCCCTCTCTCCCAGATAGGTTCCCCGATCCCTCACTGCCTCTCCAGTCTCCACATCCGGGTGTCTCTGGCAGGTTGTGTGAGGATGGGCTTCGTTTCCCCGGGGTCATCATCAGACCTGTTTGGTTTCTTTGTTTCAACTTTTTCCCATGTTTGTTTGTTAATCATGTCTCAGTAGGAAGGATTGTGATGAATTATGCATGTAGCCTGTAATGGTTGGCGGTACAGTAATGGTTCCTGCAGATCCTTATATTGTATTACAATTCCTTTTATCATGTGGCCCACATTCAGAGAATGAACACTAAGAGAATGATACTATTTTTGTAGCAACAGTGTGGTATTATTTGCGGATGCTGAAAATTACGTTTCTAGGTCTCCGCTCTTGGATGCTAAAAGGTGAAATCATACTGTAACTCTGTGATCACGTCTCACCTCTATTGTCATCTCTAAGTGTTGCTGTGTTAGTGTGTTAGTGTTTTGGTTTTGTGTTTTCGTGAGAACAACAGTTTGAAAGTGTTGTGGGTGAGAAAGCGCTGCTCTGCAGGCAGGATGTGGTCACTCAGCTCTGAGCACTGGGGCTGTGCTACGCAGTGTACAATAGGCCTTGTGGAGAGCATTGTGCAAAAGGCACTGCTCATTGGACTGGTGTGTCCAGCAGAGTGCAGTAGGGTTGCGTTCAGCAGATAGCTATGTTCAGCTGAGACTTTAGTAAGGCTCTGTGGGCCTGTGTGCAGCAGTTTGCAGTATGAACTATGATGTGCTTGCTTTGTTATAGGGTTGTGTTGAGCGCTTTACTGTTCTGTTGAGTCAGTGTTTAATTGACTGTACTAACTAGGGCCATGCTTAGCAGTGTGTGTGTGTGTGTGTGTGTGTGTGTGTGTGTGTGTGTGTGTGTGTGTGTGTGTGTGTGTGTGTGTGTGTGTGTGTGTGTGTGTGTGTGCAGCAGCAGTACTGTGTATTGTTGGGGGCTGTGTTTACTCATTATAACCCTGTGGTCTCTCTATCACGTTGTGATCTGTTTCCTGCCCCTTGTGGTGTGTGTGTGCGTTTGTGTGTGTGTGTGTGCATTTGTGCCTGCGTGTGTGTCTGTGACTGTGGGAGAACGTTCTGCATCACCCCAGAGTATAGACATAGGACCAACTTGAATGTGTACAGTAGATAGCCATCTGGACATCCACCCAGTCTTCTCAGTCAACCCCTCATAGCAATGCTTAGGCCTACTCCGAGTGTAATGCACACTGTTTCATGACACAATAATTACCCAAGAGGGAAAATAAACACCAGCATCAGGATAAAATAGTCATTATTGTTCTTAAAAGTCAATTAAAGGCTTCAGTCAATTTGGGTCCAGTTTTGAAGTAAATAAACATATGCCACATGGTGATTACTTGGACTCTGTCCCAAATGATACCCTATTTCTACATAGTGCACTACTTTTGGCCAGAGCCCTATAGGGAACAGGTGCTATTTGGGACACACCTTAGTGTGAGGAAGTGATAACCTTGGGCAGGAAGTCTCATATGTGCTGCATAAGAATCACATTTACAGCTATTTATACAGATCATTTGCATAAGAGTAGGAACTCTCATTATATTGCAAATCAAATGACTAATGCTGCATTTATTTTTAAAACATGGCCGTTTATGCATGCACACATGAAAGTAATTTGTTCTCCAGCAGCATTTGTTACTGTCTACATCCTGCGGTGTGAAGGTTTTGTTTGATTCTTCAAAAGCCAACGAACAAAGTTATTAATCTAGATTGGCACTGGTCTTTCATTTCTCCGATCAAATAATTTCTCTCTCTGCCCTATTTTCCATCTGTTTACCCATTCTTCAAGCCCAGAAATATTTACTAGATTTAAAGCATGCCATATTTCCCCAACCTAAAATAGTTTTGGAATGATGATGATACTGAATGACTCATCAAATGCATGTTACTTGAGGCCAATATCAGATTCAATGTATTTTTCAACTCTAAAATAGAGTAGAGTGAGATTGCAGATAATTTTTTAACTAAATGAAACAAAACTTAACAGGAAACATTCAGCGAAATAGTAGTTTATCTTGTAGCTTGATATAAAAATAGAATAAAACGTTGATATACATAAACTGTGCTCTGCCAGACAGTAATGTTATACAGTTGTCTTTTAGTAGGCCACTTTTGTTTGCATGATATATCTTTGTGAATTTATTTGATTGTACAGCACCAATTCCTCCCAACACCTTTAGCTGTATGTGTGAATTGCTTGTTTAGTCCTTCTCTGTGGTAATGCTATGTTTCTCTCCCCCCTCCCCCTCTCTGCCCGCTAGGCCCTGGGTCGTGTGGCCGCCCCCTCCTCATGTGCCACTCTCACAGACAGGAGCCCTTGGAGCTCTTCTGCGAGTCTTGTGACCTCATGTGCTGCAGCAGCTGTCACCTGTCCGCCCACAAGAACCACAGGTCAGTCCTTAGACACGGCACAAGGGCATTACAGTGAGGGGCTAACAGCAGGTTAAAAACCTCCTGCATTGTGTCTGGTGCATAACTTCAGCCTGCCTAATTCTAATTCAGTTAATATGATACGTTGCCCTGTAGACTGTGATTTTGCAGTGCATTAGTGGTCCCAAAAGCCCCTAACGTCATGCAGTAACTAGCCCTCAAGGAGATGCTTTAAATGAAACGGTGTAAAGTGGTGAGGATAAGGGGGTTTCTATTGTATTATTTGACCCACTGTGATGGCTGTTTGTCCTCAGGTTGGTGCACGTTGGTAAGGCCCTGCAGGACCAACAGTGGCAGTTTGAGAGCCTGGTGGCTCAGCTGGAGGAGAGGAGGTCTGCAGTGGAGAGCACAGCCAAACAGATAGAGGACAGGTAAGCTCCACTTGTACAATACAGACAGATGTGGAGAATGATCAAGTGTATACGCTGATCTCATAAAGCAAGTGTAAAGCCAACAGCTGGTGGTCTCAGAAACTTGGCTAGAATTTACCAGAGCAATGTTGATGACATGTATATGTCCTCTCAAAGATCATATACAAAACACTATCCAACTCTGAATGAAATACCCATCTAACATTTGTAAAGCATCCAAGTGCAATAAAGCACTTATACACCACAATTCCTCAACTGTTTTGGTTTCTCTGTCAGTAATCAGAATGTCATTTTCTCTGTGCTCCTCTCAGGCTGCACGGTGTAAAGATCACGCAGAGGAAGGCTGAGAACCAGATTAAAATGGCAAAGATGATTATGATGAATGAGCTGAACAAACGGGCCAACCTATTAATAGAGCAACTGGAGGTAATGACTTTCCCCCTCTCTCTCTCTCTCTCTCTCTCTCTCTCTCTCTCTCTCTCTCTCTCTCTCTCTCTCTCTCTCTCTCTCTCTCTCTCTCTCTCTCTCTCTCTCTCTCTCTCTCTCTCTCTCTCTCTCTCTCTCTCTCTCTCTCTCTCTCTCTCTCTCTCTCTCTCTCTCTCTCTTCTCTCTCTCTCTCTCTCTCTCTCTCTCTCTCTCTCTCTCCTCTCTCTCTATGTTTCCGGGGGCATTCATCTCCAGTGTCTAGCTGACCATGAATGTACATGTTCCCAATCAGGAGCGCGCCCAACATTATCTAATCAGCCCTGACCGCTCGCGATGGAGAGGCAATAATGATCTGTCAAAAAAGCAGGGATCTTAAGAATGAAATCCGGCGAAAAATGAGCCATTGATTAGCCCCTCTCTCTCCATCTGTACTACGCGCTCTCCATGCCAGCAATTACACATGAGCATGTTTCTGTCTGCCTCTGTGTGTGTGTGTGTGTATTTGTGTGTGTAGAAGATCTCTGAGGACTTCCAGCGGCGTCTGGAGGACCAGCTGCAGGGGGCGATAGAGATGTGCAGCCAGCTGGACCACGTGCAGAACTTCATCAGCTGGGCAACGGCCCACCACCTCAAGAACCCACTGCTCTTCAGCAGGGAGCTGGTAGGTCTGAAGGGACAGAGGGGTGGGTGTGCAGGTCAAACACAAGGCCATTCTTTTGCCGATGTGTAAAATGCAAGGCCATTTTTTTGGAGTTGATTATGGAAAAAATGTCATTTTGGCTTACAGTACACCTCTCCTCCTTTAGATTTCTCTCCAGATGCAGCGCCTGCTTGAACCCCCGCTCCACTCAGACGCCTGGCTCCCGGTGAAGATCAAGTTCAACTGGGATGCCAGCTACTGGACTAAGCAGATCTCAACTTTGGGTAAACTAAGGCTTAAATGACTTGGCTGCAATAGCTTGGCTGCAGTGACTGGTTGTAAACTGGTTGTATGTAATTACTGAAAGTGTTGCATTTAATGCCGTCCTACTGGAGACCAGTCCTTGTTCCTAAACTACAAGTATCTCTGTTGTTCTAGGTCAGCTCACTGCCGAGGGGGGAAATCGCTCCTACTCTGAGGGCGTGGCCTTCCCCAGCATCCTGAGGCCCCAGCCTATCACCTGCTTGTCCCTGCCATCTGTGTGCCATGGAGGGCGGGAGCAGGGCTGTGCCTTCCAGGCCTGCTGTCAGCCCCAGATGTGCTGCCTCCACTGCATACCCCCACAGCCAGCTGTGCAGCTGGACAAGACCCAGCGGGAACCCAACCCCTACTCTGCCAGGTGTGCCCAGTCCACCCTCAGCTCTCCTTCCCTGGCCCTGCACCAGAGTCAGCTGCTGAGGTGCTGGGGCCCTGACAGTCCTCCAGGTCCACCAGCCGTGGTGCCCTCCTCCATGCAGCGTCCCCAGCAGCCAGCACATCTCCCGGCTGCTGACCCAGGCCTGCTCAGCTACAGCTCCAACAGTGGAGGTCTTGGACTCCAGCCCCCAGCCACAGCCCTGTACCA
Organism: Coregonus clupeaformis; assembly: GCF_020615455.1. Taxonomy (NCBI): domain Eukaryota; kingdom Metazoa; phylum Chordata; class Actinopteri; order Salmoniformes; family Salmonidae; genus Coregonus; species Coregonus clupeaformis. The sequence goes on along the minus strand of NW_025534419.1, from coordinate 45,875 downwards.
GCCACAGATTCAGCCGCTTCCTGACACTCTTGCACAGCCAGCAACAGACGGGGCCAGGGAAGGCCAGGGCCAACAGGCCAGCAGAGAGAGAGAGCAGACTCCTGGGCAGCCAGCTGTGGACAGAGAGGTGTTGACAGAGAAGATCCAGGAGGGGGGCAGGGAGAAGACCTATGCACAGACAGTGGTGGACAGAGAGGTGCTGACAGAAGGGATCCAGCAGGAGAGGAGAGCGCAGACGCACACCCAGCAGCAGCAGCAACAACAGCAGCAACAGCAGCAGCTCCTGGCTCCCCTAGAGGCTGAGCTGACAGTGGAGCAGCAGGGGGAAGAGCAGCAGGAGGCCAGGACTACACAGCCATCCAGAGACTGCAGAGATGGCAGGGTGAGTTGACCAGAGCACACGATAATGAACATTGTTTCTTCGCATCAGAGATGCTTAAACCATATCAACTTAGTAAAGCTGTCCATGTTTGCTCAGCGATAGTGCACTTTTGGAAGGAGAACAGTTTTTGGCCCCAGTTGGAGTTCCCCCATTGTTGTCTGTTGACCAGAGAGCTGTATAGGTCCCACAACCTCATTTGGCTTTCACTCTGTTGACTCCCCAGTGATGACACATGTCCCTCCTCATTCTCTATGGCCTTATAGACCTCACCACACACTCTGAGCTTAGAGGTGTCAAAACACACGCTCTTGCTCACAAACACCTCTCAGACTCACAGTAACACACATGCCTCAGCTCTGCCTCGCTTCTGGCCATGCACACATACACTCACACACAAACCACAGGTCTCACACCTGTCCTGAGGAGAATAGTGCAAGGTACAGCCATTGTTTCACTTCAGTTGTGCATTATGGCAGAATAAAAAGCCAATGGGTTGAGGGAAGGCTGGATACAGTAAATTGGTTTCATGGTGTTATAATTGAAGCTCAAAGCACATTGTACCTCAGGGAGCTTTGCATGATTGCAAGTCTTAAACCCAGGCTGACAGCAGTATTTCCTGTCTCAATATCTACATACAGCGGATATTGAAATAATGCTGGCAATAAATTTATTTATGCCAAATGTTCAGTCACAGTGGTTGACAGCTGCCCTGAAAACAGATGGTGCTACAGAAACCTGAGTGGCTTCCGTTTTGAAGAAGGGACGATGCTTAAGAAAGAGCCACACTAACACAATCAAAGCACCAGCTATGCTGAAATATATAAAAAACTTAAGTGCAGCATTGCAGTAAAGTTAAAAAAAGATGATACTGTTTATTATTAGTACCCTTGGTACCAGCGATTGAGCAACCGAATGATCACCGATCAAAAATGTTCCTCCTGCATGATTACAACAACAGAGGCACATTATTTCCGCCTTGCCAAGACACAGTGAGTGAAAGTGAAAAGAAAAAGCGCTTGGGCGCAGCCACATACGTACTTAACCTGGTAATAATGAGACACTTGGGGAATTGGTGGAGCTGGCAGGTTGATTTCAGCTCTGGGTACCCTTCTCTCAGATACATCCCTGTCTTCTGTCTCTCTCCCTCGTCCTCTAGAAGAGGATTATAGCTATTTTCTCTGCATTTAGACTCCTTCACACCTCTCCTCGGGGCGCGGATCAGGTAAGTGTTTTAATCATGTGGTAATTATGAGCACATGCTCCGTGTCAGCTGACCTAAATCTCCATGGTGTGTCAGCTGGCCTACATCTCCATGGTGTGTGGCGAACTGTGAAAAATAAGACAGAGAAAAAATGGAGTGGAGGAGAGGTGAGAGGAAGAGGAGGGGTGCTGAAAACACAGGCTAGTGCTGGAGCTTAGTCAGGCGTATGGCAGCATTAGCACAGGGACACAGTTGCTGGGGGCTTTTTGGAAAACAGGCATTAGTGAAATGGTGATGAGAGGAGAAGGCCAATGGAGGAGAGACAGAAAGAGAGTCTAATCTGTGATGTGCTAATGCCGCTTATTCAAAGGAGCCTAGCTAACGCACTTCTGACGGTGGATTTACATACGATAATTGGTGTTGTAACTAAACCCTTCATTATCAGTAGAATAACGGTGTTGTGAGCAGTTGTGTGGGCCATCTCTCGCTGAAATGAATGGGCTTTGTAGCGATTGTGTTGTTTTTAATCAGACAGGCCGGGCTCACAGAATGGATTCTGAGTGGTGTCCTTAGTGCGTGCGTGTGAGACTGAAGGTTGTTCCGCCTCACACCTCCCACCACCGCACTGTCTCTCTGTTGCTATGACATTAATAGATGCACCTGTGTTGTATGATGCTCAGTCAGCAAGAGTACAGTGTGCTGAGGCGGTCTGCCTTTGTGTTTCTGTGTCCTGACAGAGATCCACTTCACTGGAGATGTCTGTGACGGCCCATGGGTTCAGTGTTGATGCTCAGAGCAGCAGGCCCAGCTCACTGTGTGGGAGGAAGAGTCGATCCCAGAGCAACCCACCAGAACTGGCAGGCTCCTCCAGCAGCCCCTCCACAGACAGGCCCCTGGGGGCCACCCACAGCCTAGCAACAGCAACAGCAGCCATGGAACGGGGTCGCAGGGCAGACCAGGTAACCCATTAACCCATTAATGAACAGAGACCTGCTGCCATAGAGATCCTATAATTCATGTCATTCTATGCCTACTGCTACCAAGGAGAGTGCAGATAAAAGCTTATGGCCGACTTGAGAAAAGCAATTATCAATAAATGACTGGCATCTATTATAAAATGTTCAACGGACAATTAATGGACACTTATAGTCATGCATATTCTCTTCAACTTGCATTATTACATGTCAGCTTCTTAAGTCTGTCTAGCTGTTAAGGCTGTTCTGATAAGGCTTTTATAAGAGACATGCCATTATACAGTTCCATTAGGGACATTACAGTATAGCTACAAAGAAAATAACATTGTAAAAGAAAACATTATTCCAAATACTGTATCTATTACAATATGTCAGATGAAAAAGTTATTTTAAGGCACAGTCTCAGCAGTTTGGGATTAGATTTTAAAGAGATACATATGTGGTAGAGAGGTTTGGCTCTCAGACTTAAAACCTTGTTCTTGTTACACACATGGCACTGTAAATTCTTTGCAGAGGGTAAAACACATTACCAAAAAACAGAACTGATACAGCAATGAGTCCATTTGCTTTTATTGCAAACAAATTGGACACAGCTGCTAGTGTTGCTGTTTAAAGGTAAATGTATCTGATTACAGATGTATTCTTTTAATTGCATTCCAACAAAATTACCTTTTTGGGTCAATCAGATTCCACGTTTTTGGCGGCAACACCTTTTCTTATTGTTGTCTCTGCAGTTGCCTTTGTAGCATGATGTAGTACAATACCCATAATGCTTTGTAACGATATCTGGTTTATCTTACTAAACACATTCCTAAAGCTAACACTAAGGTGTCACGTCTCCTTATTTTGACAGACTTTGGATGTAAAATATGGTTGGTGTCTGTGCTTGATAAAGTAGTTGATGTTGACGATGACTGATTCCCTCCCTTAGCATGGTTGTATGGATCTCAGGCGGAGGAGGCTGTCTTCTGATGGAGTGATACGATCTGTGGCCTCCTGGGAGAGATCCTTAGCCACTCCTCCCTCCAGAGGCCAGCCCAGCCTGCGCCTGTCACCTTTGACCATCTACAAGACAGAGCCAGGTACTGAGCCACTTAACTTCCAAATATTATACATTTATTATTTATTTATGTATTATTATACAATATAATTTACATTTCTCACATTATTGATTTATTTACGTATGCACTTTACACTGCAATTCAGATCTACCTGCCAATATTGTACACCATGGCAATAATAAACTACACCTTACTATAGATATATATATATATAAATATATATACAGTACCAGTCAAAAGTTTGGACACACCTATTCATTCAAGGGTTTTTCTTTATTTTTTGCTATTTTCTACATTGTAGAATAATAGTGAAGACATCAAAACTATGAAATAACACATATAAAATCATGTAGTAACCAAAAAAGTGTTTAAAAAATCAAAATATATTTTAGATTTTAGATTCTTCAAAGTAGCCACCCTTTGCCTTGATGACAGCTTTGCACACTCTTGGCATTCTCTCAACCAGCTTCACCTGAAATGCTTTTCCAACAGTCTTGAAGGAGTTCCCACATATGCTGAGCACTTGTTGGCTGCTTTTCCTTCACTCATCCCAAACATCTCATTTGGTTAGAGGTCGGGTGATTGTGGAGGCCAGGTCATCTGATGCAGCACTCCATCACTCTCCTTCTTGGTAAAATAGCCCTTACACAGCCTGGAGGTGTGTTGGGTCATTGTCCTGTTGAAAAACAAATGATAGTCCCACTAAGCCCAAACCAGATGGGATGGCGTATCGCTGCAGAATGCTGTGGTAGCCATGCTGGTTAAGTGTGCCTTGAATTCTAAATAAATCACAGACAGTGTCACCAGCAAAGCACACCCACACCATCACACCTCCTCCTTCATGCTTCACGGTGGGAAGACACGGCGGTTGTAACCAAACATTTCTAATTTGGACTCCAGACCAAAGGACAGATTTCCACTGGTCTAATGTCCATTGCTCATGTTTCTTGGCCCAAGCAAGTCTCTTCTTATTATTGGTGTCCTTTAGTAGTGGTTTCTTTGTAGCAATTTGACCATGAAAGCCTGATTCACGCAGTTTCCTCTGAACAGTTGACGTTGAGATGTGTCTGTTACTTGAACTCTGTGAAGCATTTCTTTGGGCTGCAATTTCTGAGGCTGGCAACTCTAATGAACTTATCCTCTGCAGCAGAGGTAACTCTGGGTCTTCCTTTCCTGTGCCGGCCCTCATGAGAGCCAGTTTCATCATAGCGCTTGATGATTCTTGCGACTGCACTTGAAGAAACTTTCAAAGTTCCGGATTGACTGACCTTGATGTCTTAAAGTAATGATGGACTGTCGTTTCTCTTTGCTTATTTGAGCTGTTGTTGCCATAATATGGACTTGGTCTTTTACTAAATAGGGCTATCTTCTGTATACCACCCCTACTTTGTCACAACACAACTGATTGGCTCAAACGCATTAAGAAGGAAAGAAATTCCACAAATTCACTTTTAACAAGGCACACCTGTTAATTGAAATGCATTCCAGGTGACTACCTCATGAAGCTGGTTGAGAGAATGCCAAGAGTGTGCAAAGCTGTCATCAAGGCAAAGGGTGGCAACTTTGAAGAATCTAAAAGAAAAAATATATTTTGATTTTTAAACACTTTTTTGGTTACTACATCATTCCATATGTGTTATTTCATAGTTTTGATGTCTTCACTATTATTCTACAATGTAGAAAATAGTAAAAATAAAGAAAAACCCTTTAATGAATAGGTGTGTCCAAACCTTTGACTGGTACTGTATATATATATATATATATAACTGTAGATAAATATTTTCTGATTATGTAGTAACAATATGCTCTCATATGAACACTGAGAGATGAATACAGTATCATCATCACTAATATCCAAATTCTGCTTTCACATCAGCTAAATGGATTCATCAAATGATTATTCTTTCCCCTGTTTACCAGATTATGTCTATGCATATGATGAGACTGGGCATGACGTCAAAGGAAAATACAGAATACCAAGAAAGACTCGAGACAACAGGTACATTCTATTTAAACATCACACTAATCTTCAAAAAAGAAGTTGAAGTCAAAAGGGAAAAAGCTAAAGTTATGTTGCGTCATCACTTCCCTCTTGATACATCAGTGACAGAGAGTTCAGAAGGAACCTGGGAGTTCCAGTTCCAAGGTTCCAGTGGTGTGTTTGGAAAGGCTGAAGATCCTGGTGTCCCGGATCCCACCACAGGGGCGGCGACAGAGTGACCCTCTGCCAGGCACTGCGACAGAAAGGACCGGACCTGTTCCACAGAGGGGATGGAAGGACAAGATGACTGAGGTAAGCTCCACTAAAACACTGTGAGCTCTCTTCTCTTCCAGAAAGTCTATGATGTCAGATTATACTAGTTTCATAACCACAATAAACATTATGTCTGAACTAGTTTTGTTCACCAGCTGGCTCTTATAAGCGGCAGCAATTAGACTAGAAGAGGCTAGGTCTGAACTAAATTGCAATGTGTTTCAGATCAGGGTATAATTCTACTGGCATGTTTTACATTTCAAACTCTGTACTTTGTCTACAGGGAATATCAAAAGAAGCCGAGGTCTCAACGGTCAACCCATCTCTGGAGAAACAATACTCAGAGAGACACACAATCAATCTATCTCTCCCACCTCCAGTAATCAATGATTGGCCTGAGCATGGAAGACACAGTCCTCACAAAGAGCTCACACTGCAAGTACCCGCCACTGATCTTATATCACCTCCACCTTTCTCTGCACCTGACCTTGACTCTGACTCAGATCCCAGGTCAATCTCAGAAGCTGTTTCTGACCCTGAACTGGACTCGGACCCACAACGAGAATCGGATCCTCAGCAAGAGTCTGACTCACAACCAGAATCTGACCCTCAAGCTGAGTCTGCATCGGAGGCTGATCTGGAATCAGTTGCTGATGAGGAATCTCCTGATGAGGCTGCTACAGAATCTGAACCTAGTGTGGAATCTGAACCTAGTGTAGAATCAGAACCTAGTGTGGAATCAGAACCTAGTGTGGAATCAGAACCTAGTGTGGAATCAGAACCTAGAGTGGAATCAGAAGGTGGTGAAGAATCAGAGAATGGTTTAGAATCAGAGAATGGTGAAGACCTGGATGCTGATGCGGAATCGGAGGCTGATATGGAATCGGACCTCCAACCTGATCCTGACTCAGATCCCCGTTTTCCATCTGAAACACGTCCAGGATTAGATTCAGACCTGGAATCAGACTGTGCACAACCCCCTGAATCACTAGGGTCTGCAGAATCTGGACCAGATCTGGAATCGGAGCCAGACTCAGCCCCTGACCCAACCTCTATCAATCCTGACCCAGCCTCTCTAAGTCCTGACCCAGGAGTGGAGTCCTCTCCAGCCCAGAGGGTCCTGCCTGCAGACCCTGGTCCACAGAGGCATTGTGAAGGAGCCGAGCAGGCCCTGCCTGGCGCAGAGACCATGGAGATGGAGAGTGAAGACTTCTGTGCCGTGTGTCTGATCGGAGGAGACCTTCTGTGCTGTGACAGCTGTCCCAAAGTCTTCCACCTGTCCTGCCATGTGCCCTCTCTCCTCAGCTTCCCCACGTAAGTCCTCTCACCACCATAAGTCATAGACTGGGTCCCAAATGGCATCCGATTCCCTATATAATGCATTACTTTTGACCAGGGCTCATAGGGCTCTGGTCAAAAGTAGTGCACTATACAGAGAATAGGGTGCCATTTGGGACACCGCCTCACTTCTCTCATTCATCAGTCCTGTCTACACTACTGCTCTGTGGTTGAGGATAACCAATGTCTGCCTCTATGTCCTCTCCCACTTCAGGGGTGACTGGGTGTGTACCTTCTGCAGAGATATCCAGCAGCCAGAGGTGGAGTATGACTGTGAGAACCAGAGGCTGGCTGTAGAACGTTCAGGAAAGCCACTGCCTCATGGGCTCTCTGCTTGTGACCAGAGAGTAAGTATTATTCTTCATTATGAAAATTGAAATGAAATATCTTCAAGTCTCAACTGACACTGGACTCAAAATATTATCGGTAATGACCAGTCAGTAGTGTCAAGGAGGGCTCAATGTCTTCTGTATGTGTGGTTTCACACCTACTAGTTACAGTAAGTGTTATTTATCATAAGCAATCAATGTTGTTCCCTCTCTGTAGAAATGTGAGAGGTTGACTCTGTTGATCTGCAGCAACATGCTAAGTGCTCCCTTCCATGAGCCGGTCAGTCCACTGGTGAGTGATCCCCATCTTATTCTTAATCAGCATGTTAGTATTCACACTACTCCACAAAAACACAGTGATCTGGTTTAATAAAATGTGATTTGTGTGTGTTTTGAAACCTAGGCTCGCCACTACTACCAGATAATCAAAAGGCCCATGGATCTGTCTGTGATCAGGGCCAAACTCAGTAAGAGGAGCACTCACCACTACTATTCACCTGAGGAGTTTGTGGCTGATGTCTCCCTCATGTTCAGGAACTGTGCAAAGTTCAATTATGTAAGTGATATAGATTAAGTGATAGAGGTTAAACTTTATATGTTAGTGATAGAGGTTAAACTTTATATATTGACCACTCTTTCAGTGCTATATTACAAAGGCATATTTTATTGTATCATTTACATTTTGAAATGTCCCACAATGCAATAATAAGTACTGATCCAGGTCACAGTAGTAAAACCTGAGATGAGCTGTGTTTAATGTCTGGTTTCACTGTCTGGTCTGTCCTCCAGCCGGACTCAGAGGTGGCCCAGGCAGGTCGCAGCCTGGAGACATTTTTCAGCTCCAGACTCAGGGAGGTGTTCCCAGACAGGGCCTTCCCTGCAGCCGAGGAGGACTCTGACAGCGATGAATACGACGAGGTGTACAGAGCAGCCGAGGGCGGCTTCCCCTGGCCAGAGAAGAGAGAGCAGTGCCACAGGAAGAGGAAGAGGAGGCACTCTCTCAACTGGAGGAAGCATAACTTCTAGTTGGGGGCAGTGGGGCAGAGCCTACACTGGCTATTATGAAGGACAGTATGACATGATATTGCACTGGACGTTTCCATCCAAGAGAGGAAGCTGAGTTTTTATGAAGGGATTGTATGTACATATTTACATTTTGAGAATTGTACTTGTTCATTATAAATGTTACCTGCTCTTAATTTGACCTGATATTTGTGTCAAATATTATTGTATAACTATAATCTGACATACATCTTTATACTTATTATGCCTTTATAAACTGTGTTTCTGGTATTTGTTTTTTGTTTCAGATATATTTGTAGATTCTACCTATATTTGTAGATTCTCCATCATATATACAGCAAAACATATAAGGTCAGTATTGATAAATGGTAAACATATTTATAAATGTTAAACTCTACATTATCTTGTTTTATATATTACTATTGATAGTTTTTAGTGGCTGAATGATTGCAGGCAGTTAGTAAATACAGACTATTAATGTTAATATTTCTGTCTTTCATTTTATATATATATATATAATATGTCTCTCTGTCCTATATGCACTTATAGTACAGTATAGAATGTTATGTACGGACTCCCTTTTTTTTACAGTAATGATTTGAGTGACTGACAGAGGGCGCCCTATCTTCAGCAGCAATGACAGAGCACAAAGGAAAAGGTTAAGTTCATATTGAACCAAGGGGGCTATTCAAAGAAGATTAAGATAAATATAAAAAAGAAAATATCTTTATTTGAAATTGCCACAATAGTATTGCAAGGCACGTATGCTTTAGATTTGCATTGATTAAATCCTAATGAAATTATACTTCATTAGTATAAGGCCAGTATTAATAATGATTCTTTCTCAGGCTTAATGGGAGTGTGAGGTATTTGATCCAGTGTGAATAAGCAGAAAGAGCTGGAGAAGTTAAGAGAGACTTAAGAGGAATGTTATGTTATTTGAACTTTATGTGGTTTCTATGTAGAATGTACATGTTCGTTTTTCTTTTATGTAAAATGGCTGCTGCAATAAGGTAGAGCTGGCTGTATTTTTTTAAAGGTTGCTGCAAAATAACAGCTGAAATTAACTGTCGGATCAAGCTAAGTTTGCCATTTGAATAAACAAACAGACTTAATAAGATTGTAGGTATTGTTTCTCAGTAGTATTGAATTTGGACTTTTCAATATGGAATATCTCTGCTTCCATCTCTAATATTGAATCCTAAAAGCTACAAAGACCCTCTCAGAGGTTGTTGGTATCAATAAATGTCAATTTAAAAGAGAACAGTTGAAGAGAAAAGTGCTGTATTTGAAACAGTCCTGACTATTCTTCTACGGTTCCTTTTGATTCCTCATTTCTATTCTGTTTGAAGTTATTTTATGGGGTTATGGAAATAATAAATGTCTATCTTTAACCGACAAATGCATGTTTTGTATCAACATAGTCTTCTTGCCAGTTACTACCTAAAATATATGTATTAAGCTTAAAGGTATGCTGAGTCATTTCTGGAGTTTTTTGGGGCTTTGACAGAATGGGGTTGTGATTAGTTGCCGACAGTCAAGTGTCAGTCAGCGTCCCACCTCTTCTCCATATGGGCGGTGCTGCTGTGGACTTGACAAGATGCAGGATGCTTTGCCTACTGGAGACATGGAGCCAGAGCATCAGTGGGTATTAGTGCAGAAGACTTCTCAGGATTGTGAGTTTGTTCAAATATTTAATTTACATTAAGACATAAAGGAAAATAATCTCCTAAAATAACCACATTTATGTTGATGTCAGCTCTTTCACAACTTCTTTCATCTTCCTTTATTTACGGCAGCTAGCCATATCCAAGATAGATAACATGCCTTACTAAATATTTAATGGAGATAAAAAGTGTTTCAAAGTTGCTGTGTCAGCCTACCATGCAACTTTCCTCAAAGCCCTGATTCTCTGTTTGTCTAAGACTTTTCCTACCTAAAAGCCATTTTCTCTTAATGAGTTAGAACATTATAAGTTGCCTGGAACCCTTTAAATCTTTCACTTTGAGTGTAATCTTCCATTTAAGGTGATTCACAGGGTCCTTATGGTTGCTTATGGTCGAGGGCAGTGAATGATGTATGATTAATCGTGGCTCCCTTTGAAAACCACCGGCTAGCACCGACCAATTTTCTAATTCAATTATCCTCGAAAGTCTTGATTGAACCATCATGCAGACATTAAAGCATTCCACACTGAAATGTTTCACTAAAGGCACAAGAATAACAGAGCAGCCTGGTGTATTTGTGCTGGATGCAGGGCCGGCTCTAGCCATTTGGGGGCCCTAAGCAAAATGTTGTTGGCTTTACAGCTAATTTCCTGCAATTCTACACATTTTGAAATAGGGTGGAGATTTTGTTTATTTTCTTTTAGGCTAATTTCCTGCAATTCTACATATTTTGCCATGATTTATACCACGTTAATATGATATCTGAGTGAGAGTGACTAACAACATCAATTGAGGCCCCGTGGGCATGTGCCCTGTGTGCCCGGTCGGTAATTCGACCATGATTAAGATAAGATATACTTTATTAGTCCATGCAATATGGACATTTGATTACTGCTTTTATCCAACCTGAAATTACAAGAGGAAAACTGCTGATGCACAACCAAATTCTGAAATTGCACCTTGTGTATTCTACTATTCTAACTCTCAACAGTAACTTGAAACCCCGACTGAGTTCCTAAAACTATTTATATCGCTTATGTCCTTATACCTAGGGCTTGCCCTGGCTGGACTGTAATGAGGACTGTGAGTGGTAAGCAGTGAGAAGTGGTGCTGTCTTGACTGTGGGCTAGCTAGCAGCAGACTGGTGGGTCTTCACGTCACAGAGAGAGAGTGGTCTTTTGGACAGCTCAGACATTTCCATCATTGACCGTAAGTCATTTTCTCTGGAGATGCAATCATGGCAGCCTATTAATAATGATAGGATCATCTTAATGTGGGGGAGTCTGGAAAAGACTTTAGCAGAGTTGTGAGCCATGGAAGTCACAAGAAGTAACAAGAAAATAAAACACACTGTAGTCTTTGCAAAAAAATCTAATATTATACTAACCACCATCATTAAGTATTAACTAAAGAATTCGATCTATGCTCCTTTCATACTCTCTCTAACCATACTTTTTAATCAAGGAAAAGCATGATGGATTTAATGGATTTGCATGTCCAATGAATGTCCTTTTTGTTGGACTCTCAATCCATGTAGTTAGGCCAAAGAGGGGTCTTTCAAAAGTTTAGAAATCCTAAGCCCCAAATTCTAATGAAATTGCAAACTATAAATATAATTTCAGCAAGGCACGAACTGAGGAGCATTTTTAACACGCCAATTTTAGCACCTAGAGGCAGACCAGCAGTGATTAATTTGTATCAAAAGACCTCTCACATATATTCCTGTGAAAAAATGGACTGGATCAAGAGTGAATTCCTTGCCCCTCCAAGCAGATACAGTTCTCCCTTCATGAAAGGAACCAAGCTGGGTTACTTGTTCCATCCCAAGAGATGATATCATCTTTCCTTCCTGAGAGAGAGAAACACACATTTGCTCTCAGTCAATCTTATTATTCCAGTGAATCCTGCCCCACCACCCCACGGATGCGTTCCAAATGGCATCCTATTTCCTGCATAGTGTACTACTTTTGACCAGAGCCATACAAGCCATGGTCAAAAGAAGTGCACTTTACAGGGAATTGGGTGCCATTTGGGATGCACACTCTCACTCCACTAGACTCATTCTGGTTCATCTCTACAGACAGTATCCTGATGAGTCTTAAATCAGATCAGAGTGCGGTCTGGGAGAATTCCCTCAATACCTGCAGGATTAAGACGCTGATTGTCTGCCTGCTGTCCTGACAATGCTGGAGGGAGATGCTGCTCCCAGGAGGTTCTCCTGAAGACAGACATGATGTAATCACTCTGCCTGCAGCATTTAAACATCTCTGTACCCTGGAGATGCTGCTCTGCTGCTGGCCCCTTTCTCATGTCAAGAGCACACATCATTTATTTCTTAACATTACCAACAGTGGCGGCTCCTGAAAAAATTCTCAGGAGGGGCAATTTTTCTGATGATTTAGGTGACCTACACACATTTAAAAAAAGATATGTCCAGCAACAACATGAAGACAGGGGCAGCATATAAGTCAATACCAGAAGCATTTATTGACTGATCTCAAAAGTGTTGGCTTACCAGGGTTGGTGGAGCCCTCAGTTTCATCTTTGCCTCGCAAAGCTAACTCAAACACTCCGCAAAACTTCACACACTGGATTAGCCGGCTGAGGATGTGGCGGTTCTTGCTAATGTCGTAGTAAATATATTTGTTATAGTGAATATGGAATATGATATGTTGAGTAAAATGTTGTGCTAAGATCTATTTAGGTCAGGAGCTGGTTATAAGTTATGTTCCTATCCAATAACAATGGACAAAAGGGTCCTATCTTGTCAGCCTTGTCAGCAGGTGGCCAAGGACAACACCCACGCCATAGGCCTCTCAGTTCTTCCAACTCACGAGTTCTTGCTCTGAGGACACACACACACACAAACACACACACACACACACACACATCATCACTGTTAAACACACACACACACACATCATCACTGTTAAACACACACACACACACACACACACACAACAAAAATCCCCTCTCTTAGGCTGAACATTTGAAGACAGAGAACCCGACTCAGAGCCAATGCAACAGTGACAGTAGCCTGGAGGGGACCTCGCCCAACTCATCAGGACCAATCAGAAGATCAGAACTACTAGATTGAACCTACTTCATTTATTGCATAAAATGTCTGCACACAATGTTTGGGGGCTCTCTTCAGATAATAATAATAATAATAATAATATGCCATTTAGCAGACGCTTTTATCCAAAGCGACTTACAGTCATGCGTGCATACATTTTTGTGTATGGGTGGTCCCGGGGATCGAACCCACTACCTTGGCGTTACAAGCACCATGCTCTACCAGCTGAGCTACAGAAAGTGGATACTCATGGATGCGCATTGCAATTGTAAAATGTCAACACAATTGGAGACACCACGTCATTTTTGGAGACATGTTATTGACAGTAAACTATTGTAGATGCGACTGCTAACTAAATAAAACATTTTAGCTGGCTAGCTAATCATCTTAGCTAAATGTGGGGCAAACAATTCAGTTATTTACCGTTAATTTGAGGGATTGGGGTGAAAGAAATCGAGTTACATAGTGATACTTTACGATATACTGTATTGACAATATCGCAATATTTTAGCGCTAGTTGGCTGTACCTGCACCAAAACACCATTATTGTTCCTTCATAGCTTGTTCTCAATCTTTTCACATTGGGAGCCAATTTGTTTTCAGCACTTTTATTTCCATGACTGATCAAAACTTCGTTCTCATGGCTTTCTGATCCCTCTGCAACAGACATATGGTGCGCAATAAAATCACAGTATCGAATCGCAAATCGTATAGAATCATGAGACTCGCAATGCTGATGCATATATCTTATCGTGAGGTTCCTGGCAATTCCCAGCCCAAGTTCATTTGCCACAACAAATCTCTTCGCTAGCAAAGCGCAATGCGTCTCCAGCAATGTTTACTTTTTTGACGTTCTATGGCATCTCCACTTTCCAAGCATATATGACCACATGTAATATTTTGGTAAGTGATGCAAATAGTGAACTATGTAGGGCCAGGATGTAAAATATATGTAGCTGCAGCAATTTCTCTTATCTGATATGGTAAGTAATGGGGCTTGATTTATAGCTCCCTAAGCAGGGACGGCTTGTTCAATAGGGCGATATGGGCGACGCACTGCCAAACGGGAAAAGGAAGGGATTTTTTTTCTAATCAATTATAAAAAATAAAAAATAAAAAATAAATATAATTTTTTTTTATACATTTATAAAAAATTATATCACGGCAACAGCAGTTATCAGTGTTCACGTCTGATCTGCCAGCCACTAAATGTCAAATCAGGCTAAAGTCGTGCTTCAAATGGCCCCGCCCGTTTTTTGGGCGATTTCAGTCAGGTTGAAAATCGCCCAGAAGTCTCTCATAGCCTGTCATGTAAAATTTATTTTTTTCACATTTCAAAGCTTTCAATACATTCTCTATGGGTGTCTGTGTGCATGCACTTACGCGCTTTCGTCATACGTGACGTAACGTTGAACGTAACTAAGACAATGGCGGCTATCAGCGTCTATGTTGCGACCTGCAGTGTGGCGTTATTTTATGTTTTTAATTTGTAGACTTAGTTTACAAACATTCTGCAAACATTCTGCTTTGGACTGATCTTCGGTTTTGGACTGATCTTGTTGATCGTGTACATACCCGCTCTGAAACGGACTAAATAATGAAAACGCTGCTGGCAGAGAGGTGGAGCCGGCCACCTTCACCCTGGTCAGAGCGGACCGCGATCCTGGTAAGAGAGCGACTGTACCCCGACATTGAACTGCTTTCTGTGTCATTGAACCTTACTATTGTTGATAAAACAAGTTTACTGGAGAACGGAGAAAAAGTAGAGACTTTTGGACAAGGTGGATAATTGTATAATATAAGGCAGTTTATTCAGAGGTAAAGATATCTGCAATCGCGTTCACGGACCCGTTCGTCAAACTCTTAGGGAGCTATAAATCAAGCCCCATTACTTACCATATCAGATAAGAGAAATTGCTGCAGCTACATATATTTTACATCCTGGCCCTACATAGTTCACTATTTGCATCACTTACCAAAATATTACATGTGGTCATATATGCTTGGAAAGTGGAGATGCCATAGAACGTCAAAAAGTAAACATTGCTGGAGACGCATTGCGTTTGCTAGCGAAGAGATTTGTTGTGGCAAATGAACTTGGGCTGGGAATTGCCAGGAACCTCACGATAAGATATATGCATCAGCATTGCGAGTCTCATGATTCTATACGTATTGCGATTCGATACTGTGATTTTATTGCGCACCATATGTCTGTTGCAGAGGGATCAGAAAGCCATGAGAACGAGTTTTGATCAGTCATGGAAATAAAAGTGCTGAAAACAAATTGGCTCCCAATGTGAAAAGATTGAGAACAAGCTATGAAGGAACAATAATGGTGTTTTGGTGCAGGTACAGCCAACTAGCGCTAAAATATTGCGATATTGTCAATACAGTATATCGTAAAGTATCACTATGTAACTCGATTTCTTTCACCCCAATCCCTCAAATTAACGGTAAATAACTGAATTGTTTGCCCCACATTTAGCTAAGATGATTAGCTAGCCAGCTAAAATGTTTTATTTAGTTAGCAGTCGCATCTACAATAGTTTACTGTCAATAACATGTCTCCAAAAATGACGTGGTGTCTCCAATTGTGTTGACATTTTACAATTGCAATGCGCATCCATGAGTATCCACTTTCTGTAGCTCAGCTGGTAGAGCATGGTGCTTGTAACGCCAAGGTAGTGGGTTCGATCCCGGGACCACCCATACACAAAAATGTATGCACGCATGACTGTAAGTCGCTTTGGATAAAAGCGTCTGCTAAATGGCATATTATTATTATTATTATTATTATTATCTGAAGAGAGCCCCGAAACATTGTGTGCAGACATTTTATGCAATAAATGAAGTAGGTTCAATCTAGTAGTTCTGATCTTCTGATTGGTCCTGATGAGTTGGGCGAGGTCCCCTCCAGGCTACTGTCACTGTTGCATTGGCTCTGAGTCGGGTTCTCTGTCTTCAAATGTTCAGCCTAAGAGAGGGGATTTTTGTGTGTGTGTGTGTGTGTGTGTGTGTTTAACAGTGATGATGTGTGTGTGTGTGTGTTTAACAGTGATGATGTGTGTGTGTGTGTGTGTGTGTTTGTGTGTGTGTGTGTCCTCAGAGCAAGAACTTCGTGAGTTGGAAGAACTGAGAGGCCTATGGCGTGGGTGTTGTCCTTGGCCACCTGCTGACAAGGCTGACAAGATAGGACCCTTTGTCCATTGTTATTGGATAGGAACATAACTTATAACCAGCTCCTGACCTAAATAGATCTTAGCACAACATTTTACTCAACATATCATATTCCATATTCACTATAACAAATATATTTACTACGACATTAGCAAGAACCGCCACATCCTCAGCCGGCTAATCCAGTGTGTGAAGTTTTGCGGAGTGTTTGAGTTAACTGCGAGGCAAAGATGAAACTGAGGGCTCCACCCGAACCTGGTAAGCCAACACTTTTGAGATCAGTCAATAAATGCTTCTGGTATTGACTTATATGCTGCCCCTGTCTTCATGTTGTTGCTGGACATATCTTTTTTTAAATGTGTGTAGGTCACCTAAATCATCAGAAAAATTGCCCCTCCTGAGAATTTTTTCAGGAGCCGCCACTGTCCCTAAGAGTTTGACGAACGGGTCCGTGAACGCGATTGCAGATATCTTTACCTCTGAATAAACTGCCTTATATTATACAATTATCCACCTTGTCCAAAAGTCTCTACTTTTTCTCCGTTCTCCAGTAAACTTGTTTTATCAACAATAGTAAGGTTCAATGACACAGAAAGCAGTTCAATGTCGGGGTACAGTCGCTCTCTTACCAGGATCGCGGTCCGCTCTGACCAGGGTGAAGGTGGCCGGCTCCACCTCTCTGCCAGCAGCGTTTTCATTATTTAGTCCGTTCGTAGCGGGTATGTACACGATCAACAAGATCAGTCCAAAACCGAAGATCAGTCCAAAGCAGAATGTTTGCAGAATGTTTGTAAACTAAGTCTACAAATTAAAAACATAAAATAACGCCACACTGCAGGTCGCAACATAGACGCTGATAGCCGCCATTGTCTTAGTTACGTTCAACGTTACGTCACGTGTAATGACGAAAGCGTAAGTGCATGCACACAGACACCCATAGAGAATGTATTGAAAGCTTTGAAATGTGAAAAAATAAATTTTACATGACAGGCTATGAGAGACTTCTGGGCGATTTTCAACCTGACTGAAATCGCCCCAAAAACGAGCGGGCCATTTGAAGCACGACTTTAGCCTGATTTGACATTTAGTGGCTGGCAGATCAGACGTGAACACTGATAACTGCTGTTGCCGTGATATAATTTTTTATAAATTTATAAAAAAAAAATATTTTTATTTTTTATTTTTTATTTTTTATAATTGATTAGAAAAAAAATCCCTTCCTTTTCCCGTTTGGCAGTGCGTCGCCCATATCGCCCTATTGAACAAGCCGTCCCTGATTACCAATAAGGGATACCATTTTTGCAGGACTAGTGGTGTTTTTTCCCAGTTTTTCTGCTTGTAAAAATTCTGTGATTACTGCTCAACTTTAGGAGAATGGTGTAGTTCATAAAAGTTCCAAACCTTATGAATTACCTCCTCACTTTATTTGGTATTGTGATGCCTGTTTTTGATTAGCCACACGTATGGGAGCAGGGATATATTTTAGTAGGTAAATCGTTCTCTGGAAAGCAGCATTGCTTTTAAGGGGAACCCCAGTCAATCAGTGGTAAGTGTTTTGTATGTGGTGAAGTCAGATGTTATTGTTGAATAACAATAGTTCGACCCCCTCAATGCATTCGGGGTAAAAGTCCCAAGTGGCAGTTTGAGATCAGTTCATGGCTGTTTCTTGAGAGAAGTTGGTATGAACAGCGGTTGTCTGTCTGACAACATGAGAGGTTTCCGGCTGTAGGTTGAAAGTCTCCTATGACTGTGGGTTGATACACTTCCACAAGTCCAGAGCCATTTGTGTATGGTATGGCCCAAACTGCGGTCTAGGGACTATGGGTCTGAAAGACTGAGAAATAATACACTAAACAATGTTTCTGAGGGACAATCGTCTTCATTTGCATGTTTTCAAGAGTACCACTCTCTTGTTGTTATCTCATGAGAGCTCTTAGATAATAGCTGGTACAGTATCTGATATCTTATATGAAAACATGGCCTACTAAGTGATAAGGGCGTTGTTGTTACCTGTTTTTACTCCATCCACCATTATAGGCATTCCCCCAGCTGTTCTGATCTATGTCTTGTCTTCTACCTGATTCTACCTGATCCTCCTCTAATAAAGGCAGTTGCATAACACAGCATCATATCTTCCAGTCTAGCTGTTTATTGTCACTCTCACACCATAAAGTGCTAGCTTCATTGATTGTCATAATGTGATGTTGACTGTCTGCATTGAATTTGTCCAATGTGTCTTTTTCCTGTACAGTGTTCAGTCTTGTCTCCCCGCTGTGCTTCCCTCAGTGAAGCTTATTGATTTGATTGTGAAACATCAGTTCAGTTCTACTCGTGGAACAATTAGGCAACAATGTGCTGCATTTTTGGTCCTGGGCACATTTTAAGCCTTTTATTCCTGGGGTCTGCGACCTTTCAGTCAACAGACGTAAAATGAAACATAACAGGATAATTATGGGACACCCCTGTGAATTTTAGTGAACAATGACAGGGGCAGACATGGAAAAAAAACAGCCAGTGTAAAAAATAAAATAAAATGAAAGGACTTTTTGACTAGTGAAGCAGTCCATGAAATTGAAGTTTGGAGAATTGAATGACTTCCTTCGTTCTTTTTGAACTGTGGGGGGAAAAAGGGAAAGTGGATTGTTGTACCTCCCTTTCAAAGGTACTGAACCCTGCAATCAAACCATGCCTCATACGTTGGACATATGTTGGCATTTAATGCTGTGCAGTTAGAGCTTATGTGTTAGCGATGGTAATTGGGAGGTATCAGCAGTATTAACTGTTTCTGGTCTCCCTAAAGTCCTGTCCATCCCCACAGCACTGCAGATGTTCAGCAGCTTACATAGTGTGTACCCAGAGGCCAAGGACAAACCCAAGATATGTGGGACTGTAGGCCGGTACAGTGAATGTGAAAGAGCCATATAGAAAGCATCAAGCTTTTGTCTTTTTAGATATCTGCATTGTAAATTGCTGTCAAATATATGACAATTTTCTGCCATGTCCTGAGGGGGGAAAACAATAAATAAAAGAAAGTAATCAAATTATCTGGAAAACACATTAACTTTGTTAAGTTTTATCGAGTGCCATTTCTCCCTGTAGCTACTATTGATGTTTTAACTGAAAAGGAGCGAGAGAGATTCTAAAGGTATTCAGTGTTGGGGTGACCACCACGCAATCCAACTTGGCACTCTCCTCATTGGGTGGGAGGGGACATGAAACACTGTGTATGTTTTCCTTTTTTTTCCATAGGCATATCTGTTGTGGCTGAGCAGTTCTTACAAGCACAGTTCTAATCCTGGTACTGCCTAGTGTACATGACAGCAGCAAGAAAGAGAGCTCAGGTAGACCTTCTCAGCAGCTCACCCCCAGTCTGCAGACATGAATGACATCAAGTTGGCTGTGCTGGGCAGTGAGGGAGCAGGGAAATCAGGTAAGTGCCTGAATGAATAATGTATGTGTTTGCATCATTAAGTATTGCTGTAACTGTCTAGTTTCTTGTATTTGACTGTAGAGGCTTGCAAGGTCTCCTAAATGAACAAAACAATTGAACTGCTTATTTCTATGCTTTGCATACGAAAGTGTAATTTCCCTCACTGTAAACAGTGGAACATTCTACAGTGTAGCCGTGACCAGGGGGAAATGATCACCTGGACAGATAGATAGAGATCTCTGCATGAGCTCCAAGCACAATGTTTTTAGATCATAACTCTAGAAGAGGAACGATGATGCTTGATTTACGTAAGGCTTTGGAGAGAGGAAATTAAGATTGATGGTTGGAACATGCGTCTAATTGATGAGGAATTATTTTTCTTGTAAAGCAGGGGAAAGTGCGATCCCTCAGGCTAACTGGAACATGTTCAACCAAGGTCTCTTGAGAGAGAGAAATTATACTGTGGTAAAAACTAATAATAATAGATGCAGGAGAAAGCCCACTGCAGTGTTCAATCCACATGGAGGGGAGAGTGGAGGAGAAGTGAAGAACAGGAAGACACCATGACTGAACAACCCTATTTTAGCCTACCAAACAACTGTTCAGGGTTCCAATACTAACACCAAAGTTTCCAAGCCTAAATTCAACTGTTTGTTTATGTTTTAGTTTCCTCTATATTAATACGCCTGTCTCACCATGTCACATTTCTCCCTCTCCAGCTGTTCTGGTAAGGTTCCTGACAAAACGTTTCATTGGAGAGTATGCTTCCAACGCCAGTGAGTACACATATTTCTCACCCATATTTAATGTAGGGTAGTAACGTTTTTGCAATGTGATATACAGTTAAAGTCAGAAGTTTATATACACTTAGGTTGGTGTCATTAAAACTTGTTTTTCAACCACTCCACAAATGTATTGTTAACTAACTATAGTTTGGCAAGTCGGTTAGGACATCTACTTTGTGCATGAAACAAGTAATTTTTCCAACAATTGTTTACAGACAGATTATTTCACTTATAATTCACTGTATCACAATTCCAGTGGGTCAGAAGTTTACATACACTAAGTTGACTGTGCCTTTAAACAGCTTGGAAAATTCCAGAAAATGATGTCATGGCTTTAGAAGCTTCTGATAAGCTAATTGACATCATTTGAGTCAATTGGAGGTGTACCTGTGGATGTATTTCAAGGCCTACCTTCAAACCCAGTGCCTCTGCTTGACATCATGGGAAAATCTAAAGAAATCATCCAAGACCCCAGAAAAGGTACCACGTTCATCTGTACAAACAATAGTACGCAAGTATAAACACCATGGGACCACGCAGTCATCATACCGCTCAGGAAGGAGACGAACGTACTTTGGTGCAAAAAGTGCAAATCAATCCCAGAACAACAGCAAAGGACCTTGTGAAGATGCTGGAGGAAACAGGTACAAAAGTATCTATATCCACAGTAAAACGAGTCCTATATTGACATAACCTGAAAGGCTGCTCAGCAAGGAAGAAGCAACTGCTCCAAAACCGCCATAAAAAAGCCAGACTATGGTTTGCAACCGCACATCCCAACCGTGAAGCACGGGGGTGGCAGCATCATGCTGTGGGGGTGCTTTGCTGCAGGAGGGACTGATGCACTTCACAAAATAGATGGCATCATGAGGAAGGGAAATTATGTGGATATATTGAAGCAACATCTCAAGACATCAGTCAGAAAGTTGAAGCTTGGTCGCAAATGGGTCTTCCAAATGGACAATGACCCCAAGCATACTTCCAAAGTTGTGGCAAAATGGCTTAAGGACAACAAAGTCAAGGTATTGGAGTGGCCATCACAAAGCCCTGACCTCAATCCTATAGAAAATGTGTGGGCAGAACTGAAAAAGTGTGTGCGAGCAAGGAGGCCTACAAACCTGACTTAGTTACACCAGCTCTGTCAGGAGGAATGGGCCAAAATTCACCCAACTTTTTGTGGGAAGCTTGTGGAAGGCTACCCGAAACGATTGACCCAAGTTAAACAATTTAAAGGCAATGCTACCAAATACTAATTGAGTGTATGTAAACTTCTGACCCACTGGGAATGTGATGAAATAAATAAAAGCTTAAATAAATCATTCTCTCTACTATTATTCTGACATTTCACATTCTTAAAATAAAGTGGTGATCCTAACTGACCTAAGACAGGAAATTTGTACTAGGATTAAATGTCAGGAGTTGTGAAAAACTGAGTTTAAATGTATTTGGCTAAGGTGTATGTAAACTTCCGACTTCAACTGTAGATACGCTCTCAGGACATAAAAATGCAATCTGCTGTATTCACAGTTACAGTCTGTTGCTACTAGCTGTACACCAATGTCATCAACTTAGGGAGTACAACGTTTTATTACTTTATTACCCCTGGGAGTCTGACATGAATTGAAACACACATACTGCATAGTACAAGATCCACCAGGAAGTTAAGTATAGTTCACACAGGCATTTGAGTTGTGAGTGAATTTTAAGTAATCATATACTGATTGGACTATTCAAATGATTCTTCAAGTTCACATACAGCACATACACTATGTGTTAACACATGTTTTGGTTTAATGTGATATGCTTTGCCGAGGGTAACTTATAATTTCTGCATGAAGTCATTGCCATGTTGACTTTTTCCCATTAGTCATCGCTTGTCTAGTACGCTGGAAAATGGCTGCATTTTATGTTACAGTTTACACAGGGGTATATGATTTCAGACCGTTCCCTTAAATGAGTTAACTCAGTCTACTTTATCAGAACAATCATGGCGTGGATGTTTGAGGCTTACAGTAATCATTATTTAATGGGAGAAGTCTGTACATTACTATTTACATCAAACTACATGTATCCACTTATATCTGTTTTTATGAAACAGATTTGAACTATAGCACATGTTTCCTATTACAATAAGTATGCTTTGAACTTGTTGTGTTGCAGACTCCTTATACCGTAAAAGGCTCTCCATCGAAGGAAGACTGTTGCACTTGGAAGTCTTTGATCCGTGTTCACAGGTATCTGATCTGTCCCCTGCATATATTCATATCCTTTTAGGATATGCCTAACATAGTAGTGTCTAATGTCATGGGAAATAGACTGTATGTTGTGTTCTGATGTGTTTTATGATATTCCCCTGTAGCTCAGAACACACTGTACACAATGATTAGCCCTTGGAAAGCTGAGACAGGCAGCACTAGAACATATTGACTGCTTACGGCAGTCGCATATGGTACCCTTTATTCCCCAAACGTTGAGTTTTATTATGATTCCCCCAGGCTCAGGTAACAGGATGTGCATTGTCTTCATCTATTCTCTTTTTAGGGTCTGTGTGAGTGGTACTGTACAGCAGGGGTTCCCAAACTTTTTCACTCAGGGCCCCCCTTCCAGCATTGGGGAACATCCCGCGCCCCCCCTGCACACGTGCACACTTGCCACATCTATTTCTATGGGCACAAGCACTGTTCATGACACAAACTGTTCACACCCCTCTTGTTGGTGGAGAGAATTTTGCAGGTTTAAAGCTTATTTCCTGCAATTCTACACATTTTATCATGGGGTGCAACATTTCTTTGGCAGTTTTACTATTGTGCATTCTACTATTACAACTTTCAAGAGTACGTTTAAAGCCGGACTGAGTTCCCCCCCACTGACCCCGGGGCGCGCCCCACAGTTTGGGAACCACTGCTACAGTACATGCCTTTCTCTGGTCTATCTCCTGTTTTATGTAACAAAAGAAGTCATGAAAAGGCACTGTTGACATGTCTTGGACTTGTCCCCAATCCCCCTTTGTACTGTAAATATTGGACTATAAATTGTGCCTTCCTGTATTATACTTATGCTCAAATGTTTATTCTGTTCTACTGAGCCATTTGTTTTATGTTCGTATTCTTATCTTTCATTATTTCTTATTGTTGAGAAGGAACCTGTATGTAAGCATTTAATTGGATGGTGTATACCATTTGTATCCCGTACATACGACTAATAAAACTTGAAACTATCATTTCTAAGGGTCAGTGCTATCCAGTATCCTTTGGACATCCCTACCCTAAACCCTAACCCTAACCCTAACCTTAACCTTAACCCCTACCCTTACCCATAACCCTTACCTAACCCTAACCTTAACCATTTTAAATGTAAACTTAAATGGCGTAGGGGACGTCCCAAGGATCCAGATAGCATGGACCAATTTGAAAGCACCTGTGGCAAGTATTTTTCAAGTTGACAAGATGACGCCGACAGACATGGTTGCCCCGTTTCTGTTATGGCAGGTGCAGGGAAATGCTTTGTATAAGCATTTCTCTGCACCTGCCATAACGCCTGCAAATCTGTGTACGCGACCAATAAACTTTGATTTGATTTAAACACATGCTTATACTCAACAGCTTCATCTACCATTACTTTTCTTATATTCCAAAGATAGTTCTCTGAGGGGTGAGGCTACCTAATAAAATGGACCTCCATTAAATAGCTTAAAGGTTTTGCACAGTCACCCTATTTCCCATGTAAAATAGCCTTTGAGTGACCAAAACATCATTCATATTTTTTTTTCCATTAGTTTCCGTAAGTCAGGTAGGATGTGTGAGGATGTGTTTGTGACCTGTTGTCCACCCCCCTGTCCCCTGCCCTGTCAGAGTGGAGAGAGTAGATGTATCCTGGAGGAGCCGGTGGAGTGGGCTGATGGATTTATCGTGGTGTACAACATCAGCGACCGAACGTCCTTCCTCAACGCACAAAACATCCTATGTCAGATCAAAGATGCCCGCGGAGAGAGCTACAAGGGGTGAGTGACTGTGACCTCCAACCCAGGGCCTGATGCCTACTGGAGGAAATAGATTAGGCTTTGATGAATTAATGATTCCCATTCCTGGACTGATGTTTAGGCTATCAGGGTAAGGATCAGTGAGGCACACACCAGTTTAAGTGGCAGATTCCAACATGATTTTAACATTGTTGTACCATAGAGAAAATAGAAGGCAGCTGTCTGTGATAGAAGTGTAGGCTTTTCCTTCTTGATAAACATGTTTTGTAGGATTTACAACCTCATGGCTCGCCTTAGTTAATTATATGAGTAAATTATTTATCATGCTCAATATAATTTGTCCCAGAATGGCTTGTATCCAATTTTCTCAGAGGCGTTAATTAAAACATGATTAAATACTAGAGGAACTATTGGGATTCCACTGGACATTTGTTACAGGACTTTAGGTGAAAGTAGTTTGCAGCCAGTCGACGGACGCTGTGTGGAAGTGTGAGCTGGGACAGCTTGAGATGATAAAGACTCTTACATATGGCTCACAAAATGACATGGGTGATCAGGCCTAATTTGTGTAGCAGGATTTTACATCAACTGGGTCCTGATGTTTTGACACGTCATGAAATAGATGTGAAGCAGAAGTCACCCTCACTGTATATCAAAAGAGCACTGTGGGCGAGGGTCTCTCTGCATTATATAAACTCTCCGATACTTCAGTGAAGCCACCACTTGGCCTACTTGGTTCGTTTTCCTTTGATACTGTGGGCTGCTTCAATAAACATTTCAGTAGTTTAAACAGCCTTACTAATTCAGATGAACGTGATGAACTCCAGATGAAATTCGTGATGAATCAGCAGAAACACATATTTTGATGAACTTTAAGGAAAGTTTAAGGGACGTTTTTGACCCTGCTGTGCTTGTTTGGGACAGGGAGATGGACAAGATGGAGATCCCAATCTGCCTGGTGGGGAACAAGCAGGACCTGTGCCACACCCGTCAGGTGTTTGAGGAGGAGGGCCGTGCCTTGGCTCAGGAGCACAGATGCCACTTCCAGGAGGTGTCTGCAGCAGAGGACTACCTGGAGATATCCAACCTCTTCACCAAGCTCATCCGCCACGCCATGGAGCACCTGAAGTACCGGGCCGACCGCCGCCGCTACAGTGGCTCTAAATCCATGGCCAAGCTCATCAACAATGTCTTCGGCAAGAGGAGGAAGTCTGTCTGAAAGTGGGGGTGCTCATGTGGACGTTGATGGGATGTTTGATTGGGACGACTTGTGTTTATATAGACATGTTGTGGATGTCTGGGTTGTTGATTCTGATGAACACCTCTTGTGATAGGGACAGGGACAGCTCTGTAAGTGTGAATGACATACTTCGTAGTCCAGACTTTATCTGTAGCCCCTGTTTACTGTTTATTATGTAACATCTACATATGTAGCAACGGCTGACCCTATTTAGTGTCATGTTTGTCATGTAATCAAACAATAATTCTCTTTTTTCAAGAAGTCACTTTGCCATTCAGATTTGCTTACGTTTTTATTTTTCCTTCTTGATATTCTAAATCCCATGTTGCCAGTAGAGGAGCCTTCAAGGCTTAAGTTCCTTTCCTAATTCCAAACCATTTCAAGGAAAATTACTTTCCAAAAGTTGTTTTATGGATCTAAGAGCACAAAATATTTGAGTTTGCATCAAGGAATGTGCACCAATGTCTGAACGCACATTCCACTACTCAGAGGGGGCAGTAATAAGGTGAGAATTACGGGTAAATTGCCTCACTAACAACATGTTATGGTGTAGGACTTCACATAAATCTCTATTGAATTTCTGCTGTGGCAGTATTACATGGGCTGTTTATAATTTTAAGCTATAACAATGGGTAAAATTGCTTTTCCGTGAAAAGGAATGTAAGCAGCTAGTATATCCATTCCCTACATAGTAGTAAAGGAATGTGCAGCTATTTTCTTTGCATGTACATATTCTGTTGATTTCCTGTGTTCAAAGTGTTTGCTGATGTATTACAACTTTGGATAGTACGAGCAAATGTCTGTGATCGTGTTATGCATAAAAACAAACGTTTCTAGTTGAAAATTACCCACTGAGCACAGACGTCAATTCAACGTCTATTCCACGTTCGTTCAACGTAATTTCATTGAAATGACGTTGATTCAACCAGTGTGTACCCAGTGGCTGATTATACCTGGTGTGGACCAACTGGTAATTAAAGAGCTATTTGCGGGTATGAGTATTGTGTGAATTATTCAATGAACTAAATAATGTCCCATTTGTATTATGTGGTTTAAAGTCAATGATTCAGCTACACTCCAATAGTTTGTTCTGGTGAAACACATGGCTTTTTTAAATTCAATAATTTTGTTGAATAGTGATTTGAATATGAATCTAATGCAAAACCCCCACAATTAGCATACCAGTCATTGCTTTGGAGTCATTACATAGTCATAGTGTTTTTTATTGTTTTTTAGCTAGGCAAGTCAGTTAACAAATTCTTATTTATAATGACAGCCTACCCCGGCCAAACCCGGACGATGTCATTACAACTATGTTCCGACTGTTGGTAGGATAATGTGTATACAACCCAGCTCAGACCTGCAAGGCTTAACTGCTGTGCTTGGATTTTGTTTGCATGTGATCAGCTATCTCATCTGGTGATTGTTATCTTTGCAAAGAGCAGAAACATTGATTTAACTCAGCTTGTAATGTCTTTAAATGTATGTCAAATGTCTGTTTTTAGCATCTCTGTCCAAAATGTTATCCCCAAGTTTGAAATGCATTTTTAGTTTGGCTCAGTTCTTACAGTTTTTTCTGATTGGTTAAGCACATTTTTTGTAACTATTGGCTATTTTTGCAAAACTCTACACACAAATAAGAAAACCTTTCACCCAATTATCAAAACATTGTAGTTCTCTTGCAAAAGCGAACACAGCTAGATTAACTCTTCACACCTTCTTAAAAATGGTGTTTTCGTATCAAACAGTAAACACAAGCCATCATCTACTAAGCACACAATGTGCCAACTACACACTGATGGTATGAATACAAAACACATCTGGCTTTTGCTTTCTCTGTGTACAGATGTCAATTTGAGGTCATACTTTTGTCATAGTGTCATGTAAACATACAAGGATCCAAACTTCAAGTATTGGTGTTTATTCACACTCATCAAAACCAAGACAAAGTCAGAACACAAAATAGTAATTTCACAAAAAAAAGAAAAACAATCAGCCTACATCATGTCGTCTTTCTGGGTCCGGCCACAAAATTTCGTCCACATCGCATGCGATATCCTCCAGTCCAAGGCACCGGGAAAATATCTCCTTGAATGCCGTATCCAGGCCTGACATGATGCCTGGTCAATATCTCCACATGCCTCCTCCATTGCCTGTAAAAGGGCTACCTGTTGATGAGGATGACGGTCGTACACTTTCCAGCGCCTTGCAGAGAAGAACTCCTCGATGGGATTTAAGAATGGAGAGTATGGAGGGAGGTTGAGTGCCATGAAGAATGGGTGGTCTGTAAACCAGTTGCGGACCAAAGCAGCCCTATGGAAACTAACATTGTCCCATATGATGACATATCGGGTATGCTCTGGTCTCTGAACAGTGAGCATGTCATGTAAGGTGTCCAGGAATGCAATAATGTGTGCAGTGTTGTATGGGCCTAAGGTTGCATGATGGTGAACAACACCATTTTGGCTTATAGCTGCACACATGGTTATGCTACCACCACTTTGTCCTGGGACATTGATGATGGCACGGTGTCCAATAATGTTCCTGCCACGTCTCCTGGTTTTACAGAGGTTAAAACCGGCCTCATCTACAAAAAGTAGCTCATGTCCCATGGCATCTGCTTCTAGTTCCATCACTCTCTGGACAAGACAAAACAAATGCAACACATCAGGCCCATGCACAGCACTACAGTATGCACTTCCAAATTCAGAACCAATGACACTATAGCTTACCTGCACATAGTCATATCGCAGTTGCTTTACACGTTCTGTGTTTCTCTCGAAAGGAACTCTGTAAAGTAACAATTTCAGTATTTTTGCATGTATGGTACTGTTGTGTTTCTCATTAGAGTATGGCAGTGCTACAAAGTAGTTACCGATTCTCATTTCGAAATGTCCTAATGAGGCTTGCCACAGTGTAGCGGCTCAAATTAGGCTGAACCCGTTGGCCAGCTTCCCTCAGGGTCATCCCATGGTTGATGACATGGTCCACTATTGTAGCTCTGATGTCATCAGTTATTCTATTTCTTACTCTTCTTACCCTTCCTCTTTCCCCTCCTCGTCCTCTTCTTGCTCCTCCTTGTCCTCTTCCTCTAACTTCCTCTAACCCTCTCGCTTCTTCAACTCCACGTCCTCTTCCTCCAACTTCTTCAACTCCACGTCCTCTCCCTCGGCCTCCTCGGCCTCCTCTGATTCTCACTCTTCTCCCTCTTACTGCTCCTTCCATTGTACTCCACACAGACAGCTTACCTGTGGCTTATTTATAGTGCTTAGGCTGATTGCAAAGTGAACTAATTATCTACAACAGTTTTCACATGTGCAAGTGTGCCAGACAGTTGGCAAAATAGTGTTAATGATAGCCATACATGTGTATAATTTTGCTAGGAGTGTGTTGGAAATTTGGTAATTGAGTGTAAGCAGTGAGTTGTGTTTAAAGTTCTGCAAAAAGAGTGTTGTGCAGTGAATTGTGCCTACAGTTTTGCAAAGTGTGTGTTACAAAATTGTAAACTGAGTGCAAAGCAGTGTTTGTGCTTTTAGTTTTGCAAACTCAGTGAGTGGTTTTGCTATACGTATTAATAGTTTTAGAAATTGTGCTACAAGAATCACGATTAGCGCTTAAGCATTCAGAAAAAACTGTAATAAGGAATTCAATATCACAATGATGTTTTATGTCTTTTCCATTCTGTTGTATTTAGAAAATATGGTAATATGTTGATAGACAATAAAATTGCAAAAATATACTATTCAAGCATCACTCTTTCAAATGTGCAACCATAATTAATGTTTATAATGGACGGTCCAAGAACTGGCAAAATGCCCAAACAGTGGAAGCTATTAAAGTGGGGGACTCAAAGGAGCTCTGGAATCTAGTAACACTTACAATGTGTTTGATGATCTTGCCTTTACTTTTAAGATTAATTAAACGTTGTGGCCATGCTACAGTAACAGGGATTGCAATTTGTAAAAAATAATGTTGCAACAATCCTCAGAAACTGTCAACTTGGCATTTAGGTAAGTCTAAAAATGTGTACTGCAAGGAGGTCCAAAGACCACTGTTTATCACATTTAAACTGTACCGTTCCCTCCTAAATCGGATAATTGGAAATATGAATTTTAGAATGTTAAAAAAATGGAATATTAACATTAGGTACAAAATAATAATAAACATATTGACGCC
Source organism: Coregonus clupeaformis (assembly GCF_020615455.1). NCBI lineage: Eukaryota > Metazoa > Chordata > Actinopteri > Salmoniformes > Salmonidae > Coregonus > Coregonus clupeaformis. Next base: position 15,783 of record NW_025534419.1, on the reverse strand, counting down.
AATAATGTTTATGTCACTTTTCTCCACTAGATGGAGACTAATCACCATGTAGGGGTCTAGGCCACCCTGTGAAGTTTGCAGACGTTGTAAAGTATAGTGCTATTCAGTTTGATTTACCATAGTCATAGACTTGATTCTTGTCTTCATAAAATGTGTGAGAATAAATAGGCTTAGTATTCAAAACTTTCCAATGTATGACCATTTCTATACCTTAACAGCAATACATTAATTATGTATTTCTATAAGAATATACATTTTCTTTAGCAAAGCATTCAAATCAAATGTTGCTTAGTGTTACTGTTGGTAGAGAATATGATATGACACAAGATTTTCATAGCGCTTTTTTGTCCCTGTTCAGTACCCGTAGTACACCGCTTTCGTATCACACAAGAAAAGTTTGGGAAAGTGGCTCATGCGGTGCCACTTGATTCGTGGTTGCTAAAGAGACTGTAACGTTGGATGAATACAAGAACGGATCTCACCGTTACCCTCAACAAACAAACAAAAGGTAAATGCATGTTAATAGATTAATAGGATTTACATTTGTTAGCTATGCTTCAATGAAAAGTAGGTAGCTTGCATACTTCTTGCTGTTGCCATGGTAACACACGCTAAAGCAGCAGTGTGTTTTGTTTTGACTAGCCTTTGTGCAGTATTTTGCTAATAACTAACGTTAGGTAATCTTCACTGATAATGTGTAATTATGTAACTATATATTGCGTTTTGTGGAGGTGGCTACATATCATTGAATTAATTCGAGATTAATGTTAATCGAGTTCAGGGATGGGGTCCGGAGTGCTTGGGGTCCGGAGTGGTGTCACACTTTTTCCTAGCAAATAGAGCTGATTAAACTAATTGTATTGTAAACGGAAGATCATGATTAGTTAATTTTTGGAGTCAGGTGTGTTAGCAGGTGCTGGGTCAAAAGTGTGACACCAATCAGGCCCCCGAGGACTGGAGTTGCCCATCCCTGATCTAGTTAATGATTATTTTGAAGAGTCCTGTAAATTAGCTTGCTTATTGCTAGCGTTAGCTCAATTTCATCAGTGAACTGTGTGTGGAAAAAAAGTTACCTAACTAATAGGCCTAAATCTATTTTTCCAACATATTAAGTAGTTTTTTTTTGTATCTGTACTTTACTATTTATATTTTTGACAACTTGTACTTTTACTTCACTACATTCCTAAAGAAAATAATGTACTTTTTAATCCATACATTTTCCCTGACACCCAAAAGTAGTCGTTACATTTTGCAGGACAGGAAAATGGTCCAATTCACACTTTTCAAGAGAACATCCCTGGTCATCCCTACTGCCTCTGATCTGGCAGACTCACTAAACACAAATGCTTCATTTGTAAATTATGTCTGAGTGTTGGAGTGCCGTGGCTATCTGTAGATAAAAAAACAAGAACATTGTGCCGTTTGGTTTGCTTAATAAAAGCAATTTGAAATTATTTATACTTTTACTTTTGATACTTAAGTATATTTTTGCAGTTAAATTGACTTTTTGATACTAAGTATATTTAAAACCAAATACATTTAGACTTTTACTCAACTAGTATTTTACTGGGTGACTTTTACTTGAGTAATTTACTATTACAGTATCTTTACTTTTACTCAAGTATGAAAATTGGGTACTTTTTCCACCGCTGTAAGTAGCAAACTGTAGCTATCTGACTTCATTTGCAGACAGAAAGCTGTTAAAAGGAATCATTCAAACTCCATTCAATCAGTGCACTTCAGCTCAGAGTGCATTGAATGTTTTTAAACATCACACACATTAAAACACTACTATGCAGGTTCCATGCCAGATAATTATATTTAGCGGAACAGGTCATAGGAAGTTAATTGCTGCTTGTATGAGGTTTAAATAATTATGTGTTTCAAGCAGCTGGGTATTAGCTCCTCCTGCAATAATGCCTTTCTTGGTTAAGAATGTAATGTTCTTCTTTCATGGCTTCCTCTAATGTCACGTTTGAATAGGCTAGGCCCATAGAATTAGAAATTAGAATAGTAATGGTAATTTAATAGGATCTCTATGGCTAGGCCTATCAGTCTAAGATTCACTACAGCAGGTGGTGGGCCGAAAAGCGTGAAGTTGATCGATCCCCGTCGAGGGAGGAGCTGATTTTTTTGTATATGACAGTAAAATAGTCTTATGACTATAAAATGTGTTGGCACCTTAAATTCCTGCACAAATGTTCATAAAAAGTATATTTCAACACAGCCTGCTCAGGCAAATTTGCCAAACTGCTAAATTTGGAACCAATCAGAACTCCCATACATACCCCTCGTGATGAAAGCAGCCAATGGCCTGCATCTATCTAAGATGTAAACACAGCCTCATGTGAACTCAAGCTGCTGTCTGTGTTTGATGAAGACTGAAATAAGATCAATATCTGTTTTCGAGTGCACTCGAAATATGCAGCATGCAATGTGAATTGTCTTGATCGTATGAAGAGGTAACTCCGTAGACCACCAATTTATAGAAAGCTAGTCAATGTTAGTCTGACTAGCCTAGCCAGCTACTGTAAATGTACATTTGCCGGCTCAGGAAGCTAGTGTTTCATTAGCTATCTGTCGGTGAATTCAAATGTTGAATCATGTTTTGGCATGGTTATATGTCTCATTTCAAGTAACTATCTGCAGGCGTAGCCCTTTACACTTGTACGGGTTGAAAATGGCAGATTTGGACACTGATAAGCGGCTAAATTGGAACGTAGTGGCTGTACGGTAACATGCTATACATGACTTCAGAGCTCAGGTTTTCCGCTTCACAGCTTTGTATGGGTTTTGACTGACAGCCGTTCTGTCTTGAGCACCGCGCGCGACAAGAAGTTGCCCCCATCCCTCCCACTAATTGGGCAACTTTTGTAAATGTTTTGTTGTCTGAGTGAGGGAAATGCTGTAAATTACGAGGACTCTATTTACTTTGAAAGATGAGACGTTGAGGATTATAATAAATACTGGTTTGATGTCATACAAGCAAGCCAAACACCCGCGAGTCCAAATGTGCACTTCACATTTCCATATCATAAAACTCTTGTCATATACAGTGTCGATGTTTATGATCACTATGTTTGATGTACAGTTACAAGATGACATGGCGTTATACCTTGGTTGTTCTGAACAGAATAAGCCTATGTTTGTTGTATTGTGAAGGAAGTTTGCAGCGGATCACGCATCTAAATGCACTCATGACTCCACTCTATGCGCACCAAAATTACAATCTGCTTCTCTGAATTGCCTTGTGAAAGCCTAAAGCATAAATCATAGTCTACAAATGCTGAGAGGCGATAGTCCGGTGCCCATTGTGACATAGCTACAAGGCTCTGAGACCACCATCCACTGGAAATGCTCAGCCCGATCGCGCACCTCCCTCCCCACAATTCCCAACCAACGCGGCTCCGGTACGCGTCCTCCATTCATTTGAATGTGTTGACAGTTAGAGAAAATGTTTGAGCTGCACTGAGAATTCGCAAAGTATGAAAGCCAATGGTCCAATATTCTAGAACACTGCTGTGCATACGCGTATACTTTTTGGACTATGATAAACACAACACTGTAAGATCGTATTTTATAATTTTGCTAGTCATGTTGGCAATACAACAAGCTTTCAAGTGATGCCTACCTGACCCAGGTTGCAATTTATAATGGACTCTTTTTGGATTGCGTAAACAACAACCATAATTGTGTAAAGCCGAGGATGCAGGGCTGTGTTACAAACAAAACAACTACAGTCGTGGTCAAAAGTTTTGAGAATGACACAAGTATTGGTCTTCACAAAGTTTGCTGCTTCAGTGTTTTTAGATATTTTTGTTGGATGTTACTTTGGTATACTGAAGTATAATTACAAGCATTCCATAAGTGTCAAATACTTTTATTGACAATTACATTAAGTTTATGCAAAGAGTCAATATTTGCAGTGTTGACCCTTCTTTTTCAAGACCTCTGCAATCCGCCCTGGCATGCTGTCAATTAACTTCTGGGCCACATCCTGACTGATGGCAGCCCATTCTTGCATAATCAATGCTTGGAGTTTGGCAGAATTTGTGGGGTTTTGTTTGTCCACCCGCCTCTTGAGGATTGACCTCAAGTTCTCAATAGGATTAGGGTCTGGGGAGTTTCCTGGCCATGGACCCAAAATGTCGATGTTTTGTTCCCCGAGCCACTTAGTTATCACTTTTGCCTTATGGCAAGGTGCTCCATCATGCTGGAAAAGGCATTGTTCGTCACCAAACTGTTGTTGGATGGTTGGGAGAAGTTGCTCTCAGAGGATGTGTTGGTACCATTTTTTTATTCATGGCTGTGTTCTTAGGCAAAATTGTGAGTGAGCCCACTCCCTTGGCTGAGAAGCAACCCCACACATGAATGGTCTCAGGATGCTTTACTGTTGGCATGACACAGGACTGATGGTAGCGCTCACCTTGTCTTCTCCAGACAAGCTTTTTTCCGGATGCCCCAAACAATCGGAAAGGGGATTCATCAGAGAAAATGACTTTACCCCAGTCCTCAGCAGTCCAATCCCTGTACCTTTTGCAGAATATCAGTCTGTCCCTGATGTTTTCCTGGAGAGACGTGGCTTCCTCGCTGCCCTTGACACCAGGCCATCCTCCAAAAGTCTTTGCCTCACTGTGCGTGCAGATGCACTCACACCTGCTTGCTGCCATTCCTGAGCAAGCTCTGCACTGGTGGTGCCCTGATCCCGCAGCTGAATCAACTTTAGGAGACGGTCCTGGCGCTTGCTGGACTTTCTTGGGCGCCCTGAGGCCTTCTTCACAACAATTGAACCTCTCTCCTTGAAGTTCTTGATGATCCGATAAATGGTTGATTTAGGTGCAATCTTACTAGCAGCAATATCCTTGCCTGTGAAGCCCTTTTTGTGCAAAGCAATGATGACGGCACGTGTTTCCTTGCAGGTAACCATGGTTAACAGAGGAAGAACAATGATTTCAAGCACCACCCTCCTTTTAAAGCTTCCAGTCTGTTATTCTAACTCAATCAGCATGACAGAATGATCTCCAGCCTTGTTCTCGTCAACACACTCACCTGTGTTAATGAGAGAATCACTGACATGATGTCAGCTGGTCCTTTTGTGGCAGGGCTGAAATGCAATGGAAATGTTTCTTTTTTGGCAAAGAGGGACTTTGCAATTAATTGCAATTCATCTGATCACTCTTCATAACATTCTGGAGTATATGCAAATTGCCATCATAAAAACTGAGGCAGCAGACATTGTGAAAATTAATGTTTCTGTCATTCTCAAAACTTTTGATCACGACTGTACAAGTGAGCTTGCTTTAGTTACTCATCGGCACAGCTAGGAGAGCTCAAAAAAGCACCTTATAGTTGAAGACTCTTCTTTGAGTCATAAAAGTTAATTGAAATTACTTAGGAATTGTGCACACTTTGGAGAGGTGTGTGGCAACATGTAGATTTTGCACCTAACCCACATTTTCCAAGAATATTCTTATGGTACTGAATGGATCCAGAGTATTTTCAGATTTTGTTATTAACAAATGTGGCGAAAAGTACAGTAAATGTAAAATGCACATAAAATCAGGTGTAATGTTTGGATTCAGTCTTATCAGGTGAACTGTTGTGTCCTCACCTTTAGTCATAATTTGCCCATAATCTCCAAACTGTTCCCTTTAAATTGCTACCATGGTTATGCATATGCTTTCCATATTTCTTCTGTAAGAAACATTTCAATTTAGCCCTATCCAAATAGGCCAATTCCCATGAGTGTAAGGGTTAAAGAAACATTCAGTCATATAATTTGCATATACCCAAAAAAGTATAGATAGAGAGATGTGTGTCATGTATGCTAGATTGGAGGTTTAAAAACTACAGCTGTATATGCATATTAGCCAACATGGCATATCCTACACATAACCTATACCTTGCAATATGATCTTCTCTAAAAACAGCTGGGCCAAATTTATACAATGTGCTCTGCAATAAGATGACCAGAGTTTGATTTCTAAACCATATGAGTTCTCAAATGTCAGCAGCTGCTCAATACCATGGTCGGCACGCATAATGTTGAATGCATTTTATATTAGGTATGTAGAATGATAAATTGTGGTCCTCTGTAGCTCAATTGGTAGAGCATGGCACTTGTAACGCCAGGATAGTGGGTTTGATCCCCGGAACCACCCATACGTAAAAATGTATGCACACATGACTGTAAAAATGGCATATTATAAAATGGCATATTATATTATTATTATTATAAAGAGTCTGCAGGATTATAGAAAAAGCAGTTGGGGAAATTAATGTTTGAGTTTCAAATAGTAAATGTCCAGTGAATATTAATAGATTTAGGTGGTTTAAATGATTACTTCCCTACTAACCTTCAAAGTGCCAAATTCTTGCCAATCCATTACTCTACTACTAAATATGACTGAGTGTGAACAAAGAACATCACATTTAGTGTTTCACCATTTGAGTACGGAGTCAAATAGCAAAGGTGTCTTAGGCAGTATTTGAAGTATCTGTCATCAACACATGCTTCAGTATCTCTCCCCCCTCTCTAGGAGCATTCATGTGCCCTGGCCCCATAGGTGTATCGAAAGGATACCACCCTGGTCACCAATGTAGACAACCGATGTAGAGAGAGGGAAGTGCCTTAGCGGAATGCAATCTTAAGATCGTGTAGTCCAGAGCCTGGGCTCCTGATGGGGACAATATAATTCTCATCACTGCGTGTTACAATAGTTAAACATGATCTGTTTTTCACCTCGTCAAACTGATTCTATATTGAATTTAGTATTTGAGATGCTCTAACAAGCATGTGTATCTGTAGTTGGTGCTCTTCAACTCTAAAAATCAATAGACTGTAAGACAAAACCCACAAAGAAAAGACAACAGACAAATGCATATGGGGTCTCAATGTCTAATAGTGATGGCAGGGCTAGTTCAAACTGCAGTAGGATGGTTCTCCTCACAGGTGAGTGAATCAGCTAAGCCCGTGCTTGGTGAATAGCACTTGGTTGATCTCTGGGAGCAGGACACAGGAGAGGAGAGCTGAATAGATCATGGGATACAAGAATGAAACCAATAAATCATCACAGGAAAGGATTGTAGTTTAGGACCTAGAAATTAACATCCTGACAGTCAAAAAATTTCCAATGACTATGTTACTAGGGTAAGGATAGAGGCAGGGTGCTCTGAGTCCTATTCCAACTTGGCCTATTGACAGGGATAATGTAGTCTCGAAATTCCGACACTAGGCAACACGGTGACTAGGGTCTGGTTTCAATGATGGACACTTTTGGCATAGAGGAACTACGTCACTGCCTACGTCTGTAAGGGAAGAAAAAAAAATCTGTGGACTCTCCCAACAAATCACGAGGCAGACATGCCAGAACGTCATGGTTGTTGATAAAAACTAGCCATGATCTCCATCTTGCTAGCTACTATTTTGTATTTTATTGAAGTGGATAAAGTAGTGACGTAGTTCCTCTATGCCAAAAGAGTCCATCCTTGAAACCAGACCCTAGTCACTGCTTTTGCCTACGGTCGGGTTTACGAGACTAGGGATAATGTGGCATTTCTTTTTTGTCAGCATGAATTAAATTAGGGAGTCCTGCCTTGATGACTCTATTAGCTTTACAATACTTGTCCAATAGATTTTGGTTGTCTTAAATTATTACTTGGAATAATGATAGCTAAAGCTCCGTGTCCCGGAATGACTTGCTAGTGAGAAAGCTACAGTATCTGCTGCTCCCAGATAGCAACTGGTCTACTTATTTTAGCTAGATAGCTACATTGCTAAGGTTGCTGCGTTCTAAGTAAAGTTGGGAGTTATTTTACATTGATGGTATCATGTTTCTATAACTAAATCGATTACAAATATTACAAATACTTGATAGCAGTTTGTCGGACAGAGATCTCGCTTGAGCTGTCACCAGCTGTGTTTATGTATCTTAGGTACAGAGAACATGATTGGCAGACGTGATCAGCAGAGATGGTACCTGGATAGTAAGAGTTTTCTTTGATTTACAGTTTAGTACTTGGCAGCGTTTACCTGTCCAGCGAGCGAACATAAAAGTATGTATTTTGAAAACAATTGCAAGAATTAACATTGCCAACAAACGGAAATGTGTTCAGATGAAATACATAATATGTAATAAAATAAAATACAGCTCCTCCCTCGCCGGATCATCTCCAAAACTAAAGCAGATCCGACGCTTCGGCCCACCGCCTACAGAGTCATACTGTATATAGAGAGTTGGGCCAATGGATGCGGTTTCTGTCTGAACGTTCAGCAAGCGCCACTTTCCATAGCCGCTGCTAAGTGACAATTGACGCTTCCGCATTGTGCTGTTTATTTCTGATAGTCTTCAAAACCTATGAACATGTGCATTGAAAGCATACTGTATATGCAATTTGTTGACAACACAATATGGACTTCCCGAATGCTAATCAATAAAAATGTATGTTAAATTCGCTGCTTTTGTTTTGCTTGTTTACAGCAGGTCATTTCATAGGGAATTGTCAGGGTCGCTCTCGTGTTGGTACATCACCAGTGTTCAGAATAAAGGCGCTAACATGGCGTCCGTTCTAAAACCTGGCCGAACTCTCTTAATATATGCCACTGGTGCTGTCCATAGGGTAAATCCATTTGAATTCAATGACTCTTGACAGCACCGTTTTGGTTTGAATGAAACCTTCCATTCATATTAGCCCAGTGTAGGAGTGCTCAGAAAGTGACATTTTGGACCTGAATGCCAAAACATTCAAAAGATAAAGGTACTCAAAGTTGACCCCTTTTACATACCCCACCATACCATGAGACATCCATGTCTTCATCACGAAAAGATAAACAGTTGAGATTTGATATAATTTAAAAGCTTACAAACATGGTTGTCAAACTATTTGATCATTTCTGGGAAAGAATGTTTCTTAATAAAAATAACATTTTAAACCTTTTTAATGTCAATTATCTAAAAACACATAAACTCAGATTTTTTGCATATTCACACATGTTGTTGCTAAGCCCCTATTTTACATCATCTAAGGTTTTGGTGTTGCGCCTGCCTGCCATTGGTTGAGACACAACTTGCTCTTGAATACAGGGTGGGTGTGATGTTTTGGCTGATAAATGTGCTAAAATGGGAATACATTAGAAATTTCAACTTTCAAATGGTACCACAAAGATTGTTGGCGGTCCACACGTCAGAGAATGTTGACTTACATTTACATTTACATTTACGTCATTTAGCAGACACTCTTATGCAGAGCGACTTACAAATTGGTGCATTCACCTTATAGCCAGTGGGATAACCACTTTACAATGTTTTTTTTTTTTTTTGGGGTGGTGTAAGGGGGGGGGTAGAAGGATTACTTCATCCTATCCCATGGGAATATGTTTAAAATGTTACTGTCAATTCTCCATAGGAAACCTATTGAAATCAAATAGATTTAGAATAGAAATGACAATTTAAGTTGACATTCGTCAGTGGGTGGACTGGCGGTCATGTTTGTGATAGTAATTAAAGTTACAATTTCAATGGTGTACCAGCTAAATTGCAATGGTCTGAAGGGATAGGTCCATTCTATTAATTATATTTCTAATATTGAAATGACACCTACCCTGTATTCAAGAGCATGTTGTGTTTCAACCAATGGCGGGCACAACACTAAACTCAGATGAAGTTGGGTCTAAACTCAAAAAAATCGGAGTTTACGCATTTTTTGATAATTGACGTTAAATGCTTAAACATTACATGATTTTTATAAAAAAACTTTTTTCTATAAATAATAAAATAGTTTGACAACCCTGTTTGTAAGCTTTTAAATGATGTCAAACTCAACCGTTTATATTTTCCAGTGATGAAGACATGGATGTCTCATGGTATGGTGGGGTATGCAAAATGGGTCAACTTTGAGTACCTTTATCTCCTGAATGTTTTGGCATTCAGGTCATAAAAGTAACTTTCTGACCACTTCTTCCATGGGCAAACAGTATGGAAAGTTTTGTTTGAATCAAAAAAGTGATTGAATTCAAATGGATTTACATTTGACATTTTAGGGTATCTTGAGATACAGTGGGGGAAAAAAGTATTTAGTCAGCCACCAATTGTGCAAGTTCTCCCACTTAAAAAGATGAGAGAGACCTGTAATTTTCATCATAGGTACACGTCAACTATGACAGACAAATTGAGAAAAGAAAATCCAGAAAATCACATTGTAGGATTTTTAATGAATTTATTTGCAAATTATGGTGGAAAATAAGTATTTGGTCACCTACAAACAAGCAAGATTTCTGGCTCTCACAGACCTGTAACTTCTTCTTTAAGAGGCTCCTCTGTCCTCCACTCGTTACCTGTATTAATGGCACCTGTTTGAACTTGTTATCAGTATAAAAGACACCTGTCCACAACCTCAAACAGTCACACTCCAAACTCCACTATAGCCAAGACCAAAGAGCTGTCAAAGGACACCAGAAACAAAATTGTAGACCTGCACCAGGCTGGGAAGACTGAATCTGCAATAGGTAAGCAGCTTGGTTTGAAGAAATCAACTGTGGGGAGCAATTATTAGGAAATGGAAGACATACAAGACCACTGATAATCTCCCTCGATCTGGGGCTCCACGCAAGATCTCACCCCGTGGGGTCAAAATGATCACAAGAACGGTGAGCAAAAATCCCAGAACCACACGGGGGGACCTAGTGAATGACCTGCAGAGAGCTGGGACCAAAGTAACAAAGCCTACCATCAGTAACACACTACGCCGCCAGGGACTCAAATCCTGCAGTGCTAGACGTGTCCCCCCTGCTTAAGCCAGTACATGTCCAGGCCCGTCTGAAGTTTGCTAGAGTGCATCCAGAAGAGGATTGGGAGAATGTCATATGGTCAGATGAAACCAAAATAGAACTTTTTGGTAAAAACTCAACTCGTCGTGTTTGGATGACAAAGAATGCTGAGTTGCATCCAAAGAACACCATACCTACTGTGAAGCATGGGAGTGAAAACATCATACTTTGGGGCTGTTTTTCTGCAAAGGGACCAGGACGACTGATCCGTGTAAAGGAAAGAATGAATGGGGCCATGTATCGTGAGATTTTGAGTGAAAACCTCCTTCCATCAGCAAGGGCATTGAAGATGAAACGTGGCTGGGTCTTTCAGCATGACAATGATCCCAAACACACCGCCCGGGCAACGAAGGAGTGGCTTCGTAAGAAGCATTTCAAGGTCCTGGAGTCTCCAGATCTCAACCCCATAGAAAATCTTTGGAGGGAGTTGAAAGTCTGTGTTGCCCAGCGACAGCCCCAAAACATCACTGCTCTAGAGGAGATCTGCATGGAGGAATGGGCCAAAATACCAGCAACAGTGTGTGAAAACCTTGTGAAGACTTACAGAAAACGTTTGACCTGTGTCATTGCCAACAAAGGGTATATAACAAAGTATTGAGAAACTTTTGTTATTGACCATATACTTATTTTCCACCATAATTTGCAAATAAATTCATAAAAAATCCTACAATGTGATTTTCTGGATTTTTTTTCTCATTTTGTCTGTCATAGTTGACGTGTACCTATGATGAAAATTACAGGCCTCTCTCATCTTTTTAAGTGGGAGAACTTGCACAATTGGTGGCTGACTAAATACTTTTTTTCCCCACTGTATGTCAAGGAATTGCCTCCTCCTGATATAGTGATAATGATAGAGAGACCTGGATGGCATTGTCAGATGATTTGCTGTGACTACAAACAGTCCAATATAACACGTTAAGTCTAGTAGAGGACCGTCTGTGACACAGGACAGCACATAGCCTAGTTCTTCTAACGTATGGTTTAATGAAATGCACCAACATGATATCAGACACCCTTTGATAAGATCACCATCCTTGCGGGTGAGTATATCCCCCCGAAGTCTTCAGAAAGCCAACTAATTAATTTCCATTTTGTTATCATCCTTTGATTCCTATTGCATTGATAGTTTGAGGCCTTCTGGCATCTTTTCTTGCTTAAGAATTATGAATGACTGAAGTTTAAACTTAGCTATTAGGCCTAGTTTGTGTTTTGCAAAGATTCCTTTGCAGTCTTTACATTCTGAGATGTTTCTCTTTGAGACGTCTTTTGAGATCTGTGGCTTAATTTGGAAAATCTCCTTTTTAAGATGCCTTCTTTCGGTTCATATAGCTTGCGATAGTGTTATACAGAGGTTAGCCAATATTGTGATTAAACCAATAAGAATTGCTTTTGAATTTGTTGAGCCTTATTTCCTAGCAACATGTAGAGTCCTCTGAGCATGCAAGGCAAATTGATATTTAGGTTCCCTTGAGTAAAACATGTGCCACTGGCCTGTGGACACTTACAGTTGTTTGTCACTGGCCTACACACAATACCCTATAATGGCAAAGTGGAATAATGTTTTTTGAAATGTTTACAAATTAATAAAAAATGGAAAGCTGAAACGTGTTGAATCAATAAGTATTCAACCCCTTTGTAATGGCAAGCCTAAATGATTTCAACAGTAAAAATGTGCTTAACAAGTCACATAAGTTGCATGGACTCAGTCACTCTGTGTGCAATAATAGTGTTTAACATGATTTTAGAATGACTATCTCATCTTTGTACCCCACACATACAATTATCTGTAAGGTTCTTCAGTAGAGCAGTGAATTTCAAACACAGATTCAACCACAAAGACCAGGGAGGTTTTCCAATGCCTTTCAAAGAAGGGCACCTATTGGTAGATAAAAAATAAATAAATAATAATAATAATAAAAAAAAGCAGACATTGAATATCCCTTTGAGCATGGTGAAGTTATTAATTACACTTTGGATGGTGTATCAACACACCCAGTCACTACAAAGATACATGCATCCTTCCTAACTCAGTTGCTGGAGAGGAAGGAAACCGCTCAGGGATATCACCTTGAGACCAATGGTGACTTTAAAACAGTTACAGACAAGGTGCGAATTACGGGGGAGCCGAGGGGGGGTTCAGCTCCCCTGGATGAGACGTTAGCTCTCCTAAGTGCAATTTGGGGGTGGTCTGCAAATTTAACCATTCTCCTATTTGTTTAAAATGTAGTGGTAAATAGGTTTTACAGTGGTAAATATGAAAATAAAGCTTCCAAATGAAACAAACACACCCACCTCTCTGTCATGGTTTAAACCAATATATTTCTATGTGCTTGGCACTGTCCACTAAGTACTGCTGGATTTCTGCCTTAGCTGAGCTCCTTTATGCATAGATTTTCCTTCGTACTTCCTAATTTTCGCCATTTGTTTACCAATGCGTCCTTGATAAAAATAACCTATGCCTTTTATTCCAATGCATTAGATTTATCCATAGATTTATCATTGTTTGCTTTTGTCAGTCAGCTGTTTAGAGCGCTCATTGCGTTGTTTTTCAGGTGCCCACGGGTACTGTTGTTCTCCGTGCCATCCGTGGCCAGAAGTAGTAGACCATTTATTTAGCTTTATTATTTTCTATCAATATTTGTTTTCAGCTGATGATGGTCAACAATATCACTAGCCTACAGCTAGACACCAATGCGCATCCAATCCAGCCAACAAAAAGACAGTAGGCCTGTAAGGTGACTCTTTCGGTTAGAAGTTCAGTTAGAAGCATTCCATTTTGCAATGGCATAGGCCTACATTATTTTGGATTTGTGTGCCCATGACAAATGTCTTCACAGCGAAACATAATGAAATGGTACGTAGGCATAGTTACACTTACAGTGCATTGTCAGAGATTTCCAAGATTCATGATTCGTACAGGGTTTAAGTTCAATGTTCTAATTCAATTGTTAAATGCTTAATAATGACAAATAACACTGTCATTAATGTAAGGAAAGAAAAGTGGTGTTTTATCAAATCAAATTTTATTTGTCACATACACGTGTTTAGCAGATGTTATTGCGGGTGTAGCGAAATGGTTGTGCTTCTAGCTCCGACAGTGCAGTAATATCTAACAAGTAATATCTAACAATTTCACAACATATACCCAATACACACAAATCTAAGCAAGGAATGGAATTTAAGAATATATACATATATGGACAAGCAATGACAGAGCGGCATGGACTAAGATACAGTAGAATATTCTAGAATACAGTATATACAGTGGGGAAAAAAAGTATTTAGTCAGCCACCAATTGTGCAAGTTCTCCCACTTAAAAAGATGAGAGAGGCCTGTAATTTTCATCATAGGTACACGTCAACTATGACAGACAAATTGAGGAAAAAATATCCAGAAAATCCCATTGTAGGATTTTTAATGAATTTATTTGCAAATTATGGTGGAAAATAAGTATTTGGTCACCTACAAACAAGCAAGATTTCTGGCTCTCACAGACCTGTAACTTCTTCTTTAAGAGGCTCCTCTGTCCTCCACTTGTTACCTGTATTAATGGCACCTGTTTGAACTTGTTATCAGTATAAAAGACACCTGTCCACAACCTCAAACAGTCACACTCCAAACTCCACAATGGCCAAGACCAAAGAGCTGTCAAAGGACACCAAAAACAAAATTGTAGACCTGCACCAGGCTGGGAAGACTGAATCTGCAATAGGTAAGCAGCTTAGTTTGAAGAAATCAACTGTGGGAGCAATTATTAGGAAATGGAAGACATACAAGACCACTGATAATCTCCCTCGATCTGGGGCTCCACGCAAGATCTCACCCCGTGGGGTCAAAATGATCACAAGAACGGTGAGCAAAAATCCCAGAACCACACGGGGGGACCTAGTGAATGACCTGCAGAGAGCTGGGACCAAAGTAACAAAGCCTACCATCAGTAACACACTACGCCGCCAGGGACTCAAATCCTGCAGTGCGAGACGTGTCCCCCTGCTTAAGCCAGTACATGTCCAGGCCCGTCTGAAGTGCATTTGGATGATCCAGAAGAGGATTGGGAGAATGTCATATGGTCAGATGAAACCAAAATATAACTTTTTGGTAAAAACTCAACTTGTCATGTTTGGAGGACAAAGAATGCTGAGTTGCATCCAAAGAACACCATACCTACTGTGAAGCATGGGGTTGGAAACATCATGCTTTGGGGCTGTTTTTTCTGCAAAGGGACCAGGACGACTGATCCGTGTAAAGGAAAGAATGAATGGGGCCATGTATCGTGAGATTTTGAGTGAAACCCTCCTTCCATCAGCAACGGCATTGAAGATGAAACGTGGCTGGGTCTTTCAGCATGACAATGATCCCAAACACACCGCCCGGGCAACTGAAGGAGTGGCTTCGTAAGAAGCATTTCAAGGTCCTGGAGTGGCCTAGCCAGTCTCCAGATCTCAACCCCATAGAAAATCTTGGAGGAGTTGAAAGTCTGTGTTGCCCAACGACAGCCCCAAAACATCACTGCTCTAGAGGAGATCTGCATGGAGGAATGGGCCAAAATACCAGCAACAGTGTGTGAAAACCTTGTGAAGACTTACAGAAAACGTTTGACCTGTGTCATTGCCAACAAAGGGTATATAACAAAGTATTGAGAAACTTTTGTTATTGACCAAATACTTATTTTCCACCATCATATGCCAATAAATTCATTAAAAATCCTACAATGTGATTTTCTGGATTTTTTTTACAGGCCTCTCTCATCTTTTTAAGTGGGAGAACTTGCACAATTGGTGGCTGACTAAATACTTTTTTTCCCCACTGTACATATGAGATGAGTAGTGCAAGATATGTAAACATTATTAAAGTGACTAGTGTTCCATTTCTTAAAGTGGCCAGTGATTTCAATAGGCAGCAGCAGCCTCTAATGTGCTAGTGATGGCTATTTAACAGTCTGATGGCCTTGAGATAG